>NC_133308.1:10502117-10542293 GCF_012295235.1 Primulina huaijiensis | reverse complement strand
AGGATATTCGAACAAGACTTCAAAATCTAGAACAACAACCAAGTTTTAGTAAGAAGACTTCAGAAGGAAGGTTACCACCATCTTTTGGCACTGAACCCTTATTACACCAAAGAGGGAAGGCCAAGGTGATGCCCAAACCTTGAACTGAAGAAGAAAAGATGATCAATCTAATTAAAACAGTCTAAGAAAAGAAATTAATCTGATAACAAGTTTAGAAAAGATTGGTCTAGAGGATCTAACAGAGCTTGCAGAATCTTTTGCAAATCTCAAAGTTGTAGATCTAAAGATGAACACGGCTGGAGGTGAACAACCTACCATAACCTGGTCATCTTCACATGAACCATCAAGAGAAAGTGTGGGATCTCAGAATATACGAGAACCCCCACCAGACTTTTACACTGGTGGAGAATCACATCCAGCGAGAACAAGGTCAAGGAGAAATCAAATTCCTTTGCACCAGACTCCCTATGGGAAATTTGTTCTCGAACCTATACATCCTTATAGGTTATGCTTAACCTAGATGTATTAGATTTCAAAAACAGAGAAGATCTCATAGACGATTGGACATCTGCTATGAGAATCGCAGAAGGAACACTTGATCTCAATAGAGAAAGATTCATTAAACTCTTAGAAATGAGTCTTATGAGATCAGTAAAAATTGCATGGGATATGACTTCGGTATAAACCAAAGAGTCAGTCCTAGCCGGAGAATCTCTTAGCGAGATAGCCGGAAGAATGGCTACCCTATTTAAAGCACAATTTATAGGGGTAGACTATTTTAACAGTCAAGATACATAGAAGAGAAAGAAATATACTCAAGCTCTGTATAGTCTTGAATTACATGACATATGTTTAGTGAATGAATACATTATGTTATTCACTAAATATAGATGGAATTCAGGAGTCGAAGAAGATATAGCAATGCAGCTCTTCTTCGCCAAGATGCCAAGTCCCTGGAGAGAAATGCTCATAAGGGAATATATACCTGGAAATCCAGATACATTGGCACAAAGAGCCTCTTTCCTCAAAGGAAAATTGGCAGAATGGTTCCATTTAGCAGCATTACAAAAGAATTACAAATGTTTAAGGGGTATTAACAAACGTACTCATTTATGTTGTAAAAAAAAATGATCTTCCAATAATTATTGGAAGTAAACCGCAGAAGCATAAGAAGAAAAGTTTTAGGACTCATCCTTATGCAAGAGGTGGAAGAAGTTCTTGGAAACCAAGAACAGTATAGTCTAGACAGAAAGCCAGATCTTACAAATCTAGACAAAGAAGTGGACTATCAAGAAGTAGGATATCATCTCAAGCATCGAGTACATCTCGAAGCACAGGAAGAACACCTACGAAGAAAACTTTCAGAAGAGCTCATACTCGAGCTAATGAAAGTTTCAAGGATTGTAATTGCTGGACATGTGGAGCAAGAGGTCATATCTCGACCAACTGTCCAGAAAATAAAAAAAAAAAGGTATTAAACGCTTCGATCTGACCCAGGATATTGAAGTAGTTTATTACCAAGATTTTATTCAGGTATAACGATTTGAGGATATCGCCTCAGATGAAAGTATATATGAAGAAGAAGAAGTCCTAAGTCAGGGAGAATCTGATAGAACTGAATCGGAATCTGACTGAAAACGAGGTGTTTCGACAAGAAACACATGAGGATTTGTCTGGTTTCTTTAGACAGACAGCCATATCTCATAACATGGTTCAAAGGATCATGAAAAAAAATCCTAGTCTACAGAGATATCAAGGATTCTCTACAGGACAGGTAGAAAATTTCTTAGAAAATCTTGGCCTAAGAAACAGAAAGCATCATCTAATCTATAAAGTTTTCAGAAGGGAAATGGCAATCCCAATCGAACTTACTGGAAATAGAATGGAGATGCAATTAATTCTTTCTGAAGAGATTAAGGAGGAATTACAAAAACTCAAGATAGAAGTAGCAAGGACTACGTCCTGGATTCATACTGGAGCATTCCAAATTATGATAAAAGCTACTTTCAAAGAAGGTATAGATTCACCCATTGATATTGCTATATGCGATAAAAGAATAGGGAACCTTCAAGATTCAGTACTGTGAACTATCTCAGGCAATCTCTGTGCAGGAAAGATTGTAGGAGTAATCTATCCAAGAATAGCCTACAACCTGGCAAATCGAGATTTCAGCCGAGCCCTGACATTATATCAGAATTTCGAGGAAAAAAGGCCGATGAAAGAAGGTAATAGACCATATTCTATTACCTTTTCAAATTTCATATGCTCTATCTAATACACATCATTTAGAGTTATTTATTAGAAATGAGTTTATTGAGATACCAGAGATATTTGGAAAATTTGCTCAAGCAATTTATCCAGAAAGAGTTGAGTTTTCTTTAATACAGGAAACAGATATCCAAATACAAGACAAACCGATTCTACAAATGAATCAAAGTCTTATATTGGAATGAAGAAGACTATCTTTTCAAGGAGATAGAATTACAAGCTACATATGGGGTAAAAGCCCTGTCCAAGAAACCCAACAGGAGCTAAAAAGCTTTTCCACAATAGGAAAGCTTAAATGCTCAGAAGGGTGGAAGGAAGTCGAAATAGTATTTGATATTACAAAACAAAGGAATCAATTTCTTTGAAATACCATTTACTATTTAGAACAACCTATGTAAGGAACTTACCAAGGAATGATCCAGGTTGGAGAATTGGAAGTTCATATCACATGAATTCTAGGAAAAGAACCAGATCAATTGGTTCTTAGACTAGAGTTTCTCGAGGAACATAAACCTTGGAAACATCTAGAATATGGAATAGAGTTTATGGCAGATGATAGGATTTGGAAAATCCAATGACCACAAGCCCATTCTCGATTTAAATTCCAGTAGGGATGTTATATGAACAATATAAGGCATAATATTTTGCTGCTTATATTGATTCAGGTGCTGGAATATGTACAGCAAAACGAAGAGTTTTCCAGATAATTTGGAAGAAGAATTACCCAAAATTGCTGGAAGAGATTTTTCCAGAAGAATCTTAATCTTATGTAAAGGGATTAAGATGGCAGAAATCGTAATTGGCGTGGCTGGACAAACACTTTGGTACAAGGTAAAAACACCACCAATTTATTTTCATGATACATGAGCTGACATTTTTCTAGGAAACAATTTCCTATAAATATTTAAGTCCTACACGCAAGAAAATTAGACTAGAAGATTAGTGTTCACCACAACTTGTGATCACAAAATCATAGTCCAGAGACTAAGAGAGGCATTTTATAGAAAATTGACAATCCAGTTTCGCACCAAGCGTGGTGATGAAGGAAAACTTCTGAACCAAAAAATGAAGGATTCTAGACGGTTTGGAGAGACAATGCTCAAACTAAGAGCAGATAAAAAGCTCCAACCGGAAGAAATATAATGCCTTAAGATAGCTCTACATAAGAATGAAGTAGAGTTCGAATCTAAGGTATCCTTAGAAGATGTCAAGAAATGATTAAAGAAAATTATAATGAAGATCCTTTGGCATAGTGGGATAAAAATCAACTCAAAGCTTGCCTTAAGATTAATGAAGACAAAGAGTATGAATTTGTCCGTTGTAAGCCTATCCCAATGAATATTATTTATCAAAGGGATATGCAGATTATAATCAAGGAACATTTGTATTCTGGAGTTTGATAGGTATTTTATACTGAGTAGAGAACATCTGATAAGTTGTATACGCAATGCAAAGATATTCTCTAAATTTGATTGTAAGTCTGGATTTTATCAGATTCGAATGGAGGATGAAAGCAAGAAATTCACAGCTTTCTCCACACCACAAGGACATTATATCTGGGAGGTATTACCAATGAGATTGACTAATTCACCTCAGATATTTCAAAGAAAGATGGATAATATTTTTAAAGATTATTTTAAGTTTATGTTTGTTTATATTGACGATGTTCTAATAGCAACTAAGAATATAGATGAACATGTTAAACACTTGGAGATTTTCTCCAATGTTTGTAAAAAAGAAGGACTGATTCTTTCAGAAAAGAAAGCAGTCATTGCTACAAGAAAGATCGAATTTCTTGGAATAGAAATCGATGAGTCTGGAATAATTTTGCAGGATCATATAGTTGAAAAGGTGCAAAATTTTCCAAACGAGTTAAAAGAAAATAAGCAACTTCAAAGTTTTCTGGGAGTTGTTAATTTTTCTGGGATGTTTATAAAAAACCTAGCAAAACACAGGAAACTGTTTAGTCCATTATTAAAGAAAGATACAAGATTTGTATGGACAAAAGAACACACGGAAGGACTTGTCTATTTAAAGGAGATTTGTAAAAATCTTCCGAAAATGGCTATTTCTCAAGATGAAGATGATCTGGTATTGTATACCGATGCTAGTGATCATTGGTGGGCTGCAGTTTTAATCAAGCTCACACCAGAAGGAGAACAGCCTTGCAGATATTGCAGTGGACTCTTCTCATATTCAGAGGCCATAAGATGGCATATCAACGAAAAAGAATTTTATGCAGTAAAAAGAGCTTTTGAAAAATGGCCATTATTTTTACTTGCAAAGAAATTTACTTTAAAAGTTGATAATACACAGGTGAAAGCTTTCTTAAGGAATAGAATTGAGTCTAAACCTGAGAAGGCCAGATTATTAAGATGGCAGACATTATGTCAAAATTATTTTTTTGATATTGTGATAATAAAATCTCATAAAAACATTCTTGCAGATTTTTTAACAAGAGATGGACAGCATTGATGTCGATGCTATTATCAAGATGTAGAGGCATTTGAGGGAACACCTGGAAATGCTTCAAACCGAGTTCAACAAGCTGGGCTTAAACGCAGAAGTTGCGGGAAGGCTACTTAAGCCAATAAGAGAATCGTCTCTGATCGAATTACAGGATGTTTACAAGCGTATACTCAGTTATGGTGTGTAATACAAAGGCCTCTCCTCCAAGTCATTGAGTAGCTACTGGTTTCTCAAATAGAGAGTTTTCGAGTACAGGACTCTATACTTTGAGCAGGGGATTCAAATACCCCAGCACAAGTGTTAAGTCGGGAGCATCTCCAGATGAGTCGGCTAAAACAAAAATTGAGACTTCAGATCCTTATCTCGAGTTGAAACGTCTACTTATTCGTTTTCTTAAAACGTGCTAAATTTTTTTTTTCTTTATATTCGGTCTATACATATACATATACAAAAATATCTTTGTACCATTTTTAAAATAAACCTCCAACTAGTACTTGAAAATCAAAAGGGAAAATAGTCAAAACAAGAAATCGTAAATCGTTTTACCTAACCTAAAAAGCAATAAATGTTGAAAAGAGTAGCTCATACTAAACCTCTCAAAATCTCTCAAAAAACATAAATAATATGTCGTAAAAATCTTTAACTTAAAATCATAAACTTAAATGCGGAAATCGAAGCGCTGGTCCTCGGGTTATGTGCACCGACAGTCCAGCAAGTCACTCGTCAAGACCTCCAACATCATAGTTATTTATATCACCTGCATCATACACACCTAGTGAGTCTAAAGACTCAACACGTCCTATCGTTGATAACAAGTAATACGTAATACAGTTAACACATAACAGTGATAAATAATCGTACTTAAAATATCATTTTCTTAATAATGCATAAACTTTAAAAATAAACATTTTCCAAAAAAAAAAACATAAACATATCACATAAACATATTCATATTCATATCCATATCCATTTTCATATTCATGTTCGTGTTTGCTGAATTCTGATCGTGATTGTGACTCGTATTCTTGATCGAATCAGGCGATGGATCCATCTTAAGAAAACCACAGTACTGGGCGGCGGGGGACACCAGCAACACTCTCACCGGTCAACTGGGCCCTGGCCTACGTATTAACATATTCGTGTTCGTATTCGTATTCGTATCCGTATCCAAGGAAACACGATCGTCGGGCTCTCACTGGGACCATAACCCTCACGATATTTCCAACATGTAGTAGTCACAATCCCTTCACGTCCTTCAACATATTATCACCACTTAATAAAAACATGTATATCATACCATTTTATTTTGAAACCAAGCATGCAACATATCTTTTAAATGTCCAATTTAATCCTTAATTATCCATGAACATTAAAAAAATCATATTTCAACATATAAAAATTCATAAACATGTTACATAATCGTATTAGCATATAAAACAGCAAATAGGGCACTGCCATGATGTTTACTAATTTTCCTGTTTAAGAAGACCGTTTTACCCCTGGACGTGACATTTTACGTTTTTGACGTTTTCTTGATTTTCTTGGCTCTAGCATATCCCAAATAATTATTTAAGCCTAAATTAAAATTCACATAATTTTATTTAGCTTAAAAACTTGGCTTTTTAATTAATTCGTAATTAATCGTTTTGAAGGCCTTTTAATTCCGAAAAATCCCAAACTTTAATATAAAATTCCTAAATTCTAAATTTAGTCTTTTTATATTATTTTAGCCCCAATGAACCACGACTCGACCCCCATGAGCCGTTTTCTTTAATTTATTTTATTATAGAAACCCTAACATGACACCTTATCTTTGCCCCCGAGCCATCTTTCGATTTTATCGAGTCACCCCCAAGTCATGTTGATCCAAACCCTGACCAACACCCTATAGTACCCTACTGGACCCAAATATCTCAAGGAAACTACCCCAAACAGAAAAACAAAGCCCTTACTCCCCTAACCTAAGCTGGCCAAGAAGTCCTTATTGGACAAGGACTCTTGTTCTAGCTTCAAGGCTCCTACCTACGAACCCAACCACTAAACCAACATTTTGTGCACCCAATAAGGACCCTAAGGACTTCACCTGACCCAGCCCAGGCTCCCTTGACCGAGCCCCCAAGCCTACACGAAGTACAGCCCTTGCGTGTCTCCCCTTGGTTTCTCTCGGGTAGGAGTCCTTGCTGTCAAGGACTCCTCCCAGCCCCTCAGCTCGAGTCCTAGCATGGCTAGGACTCTTCCCTAGACTCCCTCCTGATCTTGGACACCCCTGGAACCAACCGAACCAAGCCCAGCCCTTGCACTCCCAAGACCGTGAGCCAACAAGACACAACAGGCCAAGGGTGGTTCTAGATTTTGTGTTTCATGTTTTCCCACGTTTTTGTGTATTTCTAGGACTCTATATTCATGTAAAACATTGTCTAATCATGTCTTGATCATGGCAGCCCCTTTATGCACATAAACAACACAATTTGGAGTAAGACTTCTACTTGAAAATTTCATGATACATGCAAGAACGAATTCGAAACAAAAGTGCCTCTTGTTTTCAATCTTTTCATGCATAAAATATAATATGATGTGATGATGTTTTGAAGGAAAGAATAGGCGTGCCTTGGCGTAATTTACACATGAAAAACCATTGACGATGACAAAGAACGGAGCAAGAACCTTGGCTTGAATTTCCTTAAGCTTTTACCGAAAATTTTCTCTAAATTGTGGAGGTGAGTGTCGTGTGTTTGATGTTGATGGGGAGAGTTTTGGTGTGTGCAAAGTGTGTGGCCGTGTGATTTAGATGCCAAGTGTAGGGTTTTAACATATTAAATACTAATTAAATTACTAACTAGGCTTAGGTCTATCGAGCCAATCAAATTAGCCCATTAGTCTTAATTAAGATTTAATTAAATTATAATAATTGTTTTTGTTTAAATAAATTTGTGAATTTATTAGCCGGGTTGCCAAAAAGTTCGCATTTTAGTTGAAAAACCGACACCGATAAAAATTTCGTCCCGGCGTATAAAATCACATCAAAACCTCTTATTTTCAAAAATATGAAAAACCATCAACAATATTTTAAATAATTGAAAATAATTATTTAATAAAAACATTTTACGTTTTTCAGCCCTCGGTCTCCGTTTCTCGATCGCCACTTGAATATTCCTTAAAAATACAATTTTATGCATGTTGATAATAAAATCATATTTTTCATATAAACATGTATGTCACATAATCAATTAGCAATTAAATTCAATTAATTACTCATTTTTTTCATATTTCCTAGATTTGCATGTAGTTGGATTACGTCGTCTTAATTTTGGGCCTTACAATTCCTCCTCCCCTTAAATAAAATTTTGCCCTCGAAATTAGAATTTGTCGAATAGTTCTGGATAGCGACCCTTCAAGTCCCTCTCGATTTCCTAAGTAGCTTCTTCTTCTGAGTGATTCAGCCACTTTACCTTGACCATTGGAATGACTTTATTTCGTAATCTTCTTTCTTGCCTTGCTAAGATCTGAACGGGTCTTTTTTCATATGTCATATTTGGAGTTAATTGAAGAGGTTCATAATTTAGTACATGTGACGGGTTCGACATGTATTTCAGCAGCATCGAAATATGGAACACATTATGAACTCCTGAAAGTGATGGTGGCAATGCCACTTTATAAGCTAGTGTCTCAATCCTCTCCAAAATCTCAAATGGACCAATAAATCTTGGACTTAGCTTGCCCTTTTTGCCTAAACGCATAACACCCTTCATGGGTGCTATTTTCACAAATACATGATCTCCCACTGCAAACTCTAAGTCCCTCCGTCGCTTGTCTGCATAACTCTTTTGTCGGATTTGCGTCGTCTTCATTTTATCGCGAATATTGACTATAAGCTCGGTAGTCTCTTCAATCACGTCTGGACCAATCTCTCTTCTTTCACCAACTTCATCCCAATGAATAAGAGATCTGCATTTCTGTCTATAAAGTGCCTCAAAAGGAGCCATCCCGATTGATGATTGATAGCTATTATTGTAGGTGAACTTTACTAGAGGTAATTTTGGTTCCCAACTGCCTTGGAAATCAATAACACATGCTCGAAGTAGATATTCCAAAATCTGTATAACTCTTTCTCACTGTCCATCGGTTTGAGGATGAAATGCTGTATTGAATAATAACTTGGTCCCCATCGCTGCATGTAAACTCTTCCAAAAAGATGATGTGAATCTCGGATCTCTATCAGACACAATAGATACAGGAATTCCATGTAGACGTACTATCTCCCGAATATATAAGTCGGCATACTGAATCATGGTAAAATTCGTCTTAATAGGTAGAAAATGCGCTGACTTCGTAAGACGATCAACTATCACCCAAATGGCATTGAATCCCTTAACTGTCTTTGGCAATCTCACAACAAAGTCCATGGTGACATTTTCCCATTTCCACTCGGGAATAGGGATGACTTCAATTTCCCCGCTGGTCTTTGATGCTCTGCTTTAACTTGTTGGCAAGTCAAACACTCGGATACAAACTTCAGAATGCCCCTCTTCATACCTGGCCACCAATATAGCAACTGCAAATCTTTGTACATTTTCGTGCTACCCGGGTGAATGGAATATGGTGTGTCATGAGCTTCCTTCATAATAAGGTTTCTCAAAGAATCGTCACTAGGAACCCATAACCGATCTCGATAACGAACTATACCATCCATCTCTGAATATAATTTCCGACCCTTGGCTTCATCTCTGGCTCTCCACTTCTGCAATTGCTCATCGGTAGGCTGTCCATCACGAATTCTGTCTCTCAAAGTCGACTGTACTGATAATGGGGCAAGATTAGGGGCCTCGCCCCTAGCATAGACTTTAAGCTCAAACCACTGTATCTCGGACAGCAACGGTCTTTGAAGTGATAACTGCTGTTTTCCTACTCAGTGCGTCTGCCACAACATTAGCTTTCCCCGGATGATAGCTAATCTCACAGTTGTAGTCCTTTACTAACTCAAGCCATCTGCGTTGTCTCATGTTCAGTTCCTTTTGGGTGAAGAAGTATTTCAGACTTTTATGATCGGTGAATATTTTTCACTTCTCCCCTTAAAGTTAGTGTCTCCAAATTTTCAATGCAAAAACTACTGCTGCAAGCTCAAGATCATGAGTAGGGTAGTTTTTCTCGTGAATTTTCAACTATCTCGACGCATAGGCTATAACTCGATCATTTTGCCTCAGAACTGCGTCCAAACCAAGTTTAGAAGCGTCGGTATATAGAACATACTCCCCTTGCCCTGACGGCATAGATAACACGGATGCTGATATCAAGGCTTGCTTCAACTTGTCAAAACTGTCTTGACACTCGGATCCCCAAATAAACTTTGCATTCTTCTTAGTCAAGGATGTCAATGGTACTGCAATGGATGAGAATCCTTTGATGAATTTGCGATAATAACCAGCTAGTCCCAAGAAACTGCGAATCTCGGTAACACTCTTCGGTACTGGCCTCTCTTTCACTGCCTCGACTTTGCTTGGATCAACTTCAACGCCATCACTAGAAATGATGTGGCCTATGAAAGCCACTTTATCAAGCCAAAACTCGCACTTGCTGAATTTTGCATAAAGCTTTCTGTCTTGTAGTACTTGCAATGCTGTCCTCAAATGACGACTATGCTCTTATTTATCCCTCGAATAGATCAATATATCATCAATGAAGACTATAATAAACTGATCTAGATACGACTGAAATACGCGATTCATGAGATCCATGAAAATCGCTGGTGCATTAGTCAGGCCGAATGGCATGACCATAATCTCGTAGTGCCCATATCTAGTCCGAAATGCAGTCTTGTGAACATCCGACTCTTTCACTTTCAACTGATGGTACCCGGATCGAAGATTAATCTTAGAAAACATCGATGCTCCCTGCAACTAATCAAATAAATCTTCAATTCTTGGCAGTGGATACTTGTTTTTGATAGTGACCCTGTTGAGCTCTCGATAGTCGATGCATAGACGCATACTCCCATCTTTCTTCTTCACAAATAATACTGGTGCGCCCCATGGAGAATAACTAGGGTGAATGAAACCCTTGTCTAGCAATTCCTGGATTTGATCTTTTAATTCTTTCATTTCGGCGGGTGCTAGACGATAAGGTGCTTTAGATATAGAAACAGTGCCCGGCATCAGATCAATAGAGAATTCCACTTCACGATCGGGTGGAATGCCAGAAACATCTTCGGGAAAGACGCTGGGAAAATCTCTGACAATATCAACATCTTCCAATTTTTGACTGGTAGATCCCTGTGCAGTAGTGACACACGCTAGAAAAGCTTGGCATTCGTGTTTAATAAGCTTCCTCGCATGTAGACAAGAGATAACATGCGGCATTTTCTTGTTTCTTGCCGCCTCAAAAACAAAAGATTTACCACTAGGCAGTCGAATATACACTGATCTCTGATGAAAATCAATCGAAGCTCCATTCGCTGATAACCAATCCATTCCAAGTATGATATCAAATTCGGGAATAGGAAGCACAATAAGGTCTGCCCGAACCACATCTTTGCACAAATGAAGCTCCAGATCTTTGACAATTCTAGATGTGAACATTTGGTCACCGGAAGGGATAGAAACTTTGAAACCCAAACCCATATCTTGAGGAGTAATATTTAGTCTTTTGATGAAGGTTTCAGATATGAATGAATGTGTAGCTCCGGAATCTAGCAAAGCGTAGGTAGCTACTCCTTGAATGATAATTCTCCCTGCGGTGAAAACGTCTTTTAAATCTTTTCGTGATGAAGCTTAAGGATTTACTATCATTATTTTTCCCAAAGGCTAGGTGAAGATTTCATGTTGAACTTAAGCATTTCTTGAAAAATTTGCATTTTAAACCTCCAATTTTTCGAACTTTTCATTTTAGTTCCCAAATATTCTGTAATGACCCATTACAGGTCCAGTGGATCGCCCATACGGCCCACTGCCCTGATCGACCCAAGGCTATCCCGATCTTGGGCTCCCTCAAAGGGGCCTTTTCTCTCACGGGCTTTCCATAGGCGTCGTACGGGTTACTCATAAGATCTCCCCCTCCCTACCAAGGGGTTTCTTTCGCCTCCCCAGGACTCGATCCCATGACCTATAGGATAAGTACATTGATATCAAGAGTCCTGGTACCAATTGACGTGTTTCATAGGATATTCACGTGTTTCTTTTACCCCGACAAAGCTAAAGTGGACATGTGACCATTCCACTAACAAAAAAAAAGTCATTATGTGAGTGGAATAACAAGGACCACCAATAATCGGTGGTAAAAGACAAAGAACATTGGATTCCTATCTTTAAAGATAAAAAAAATCCAATAAACGGACAAGGAACTTTAAACCCCTAAAATCATCTATAAAAGGGAGTTAATCGGGGTAAAAGAAACACACCAGATTTAAACCAAAGTTGGAAAACAAACAGAAATATATTTTACATATCTTAAAGTTTCCAAACGAATGATTAAAGCAATAAGAAAGAAGCTGGAACCTCTTAGATATATACATAAATATCTAAAAGAATCAGGAAAAGAGATTTCAGCCGATATGATCCAGACGCATATCTACTGGTTATGCCAAGAGATAAAAGTGGAAGAACAGCTTATTTCTAGATTATGATCTAGACAAAACAAGAAAAGGTGGAAGGACCAGAAAAGGGACCACTCAACCACTACAGAAAGTGATCCATATGCAAGCTGTAAAGGCTTTTCAAGAATTGAAATCCGAATTTCAAATATGGAAAGCCTCCTATAAATAAGCAAGGAAGATTGAAGTTAGGATCATCGAACATTTCCTCAATTTCTTTCTACAATAAATTGTAATATTTTCTCTTTCTAGTTTATGAGTGTTGTAAGGTTAGCTACTATTAGTAGCTAAACAAGTCTCTTTTCCTCTATAGGAGGTTACTATGTAATAATAAATGTTTATGTTTGAATAAAGAAATCTTTGCTCTAGTCCCTCTCATGTATTATTTTCAAAATTTTATCTTTTACTGTACATCCTAAGGTAGGAAACGAATTAAGGTTGTGCTAAGTGATGCTGAAGGAATCTGCGTCGGTAACCATCAGTTGCGATTGTGTGGTTGGACTGTGAAGAGCAGTCTGTAAAATACGGTGGATATAACTCGGTGGCATGTTGGTCAAAGAGGTAAAAGATTTAATTTATTTTAAGGAAGCATGATGAGCCTTTAATTTTAAAAGAAAAATCAATTATTTTAAAATAAGGTTTGAGGGGTATTTTGGGGAAAATGGTAGTGGATCACAAGTTGAAAGAAAATGGGTACTGAAACGTAGGTTGTCTTTTGATAACACATTTTACAGTCACATCTTAATCATGTTGATTTTATATAAATAAGATAAGATGAAGATAATTTGTAATAGACTGGGAGCTATATAAAACTAGCATTTCTGTGCGAATATTAAAATATTTTAGTGATAAATAATTTTTGTGCAAAATTCTAATGACTATATTAATTTATAAAACTTTAGAGATAATTTTCATGAGTTTCTAATATTTAGTTAAAACTAGTATCTTTGATACATATTAAATTTTGTTTGTGTTAAATAAATTTTTTTGTGAAATTCTAGATATTATATCAAAATTAAAAATTTTAAATTGTTTTTATAATAAGTTTTTATGTCATGGGTGATATTATTATTTAAAAATTAAAAAATATAGATAAAGATAAAAAAATATATATTTTATTTAGATATGGTAAATATAGATAGGATGCAAATGTATTAAAGTAGGTGTTATGATAATTTTTATTAAATAAAACTAAAATAATTTTGTAATTTGATGAAATGATTATTTTTTGTTTATAAAAAAATACAATGATATCAAAGTTAGTTACCCAAAACTCTTCAAACCCTTCAATATGTTAATTTTAGCTATTTCAAAATTTAAAATATTCTAAAATAATTTATCGTTTTGAGGATTTGAATAAAACTAGTAGTTAAATTTGGATAAGAATGAGATAATATTGTAACTTATTTTCTTTTATTACAATGGAGATGAGGGGTTCATCCTGTCATACTCTATCCATTGGGATGATACATTAGCAAATATTAACTCTTTTGATGCTGTAAAACCGCACAATTGTGAGCTCATCATTGATCCTACAATCAATGCTTCATACCAAGAAATGACGCCAAATTTTTCTCAAACTGAGATAATTCACATGTATAGCCAAGATGCAAAACCACATTGATTCAGTATTATTTAATAACACAGCCACAAGGACGTCAATAATGAACTTTGATGACAATTCGTGTTTTTCTCCAAATACCTCAAATACAGAATGGAAACAATAGCAAATGTGCCATTAGCCTGTAGACTAAAGGATGTTCATGTTTATCCAAAATATTTCTGATACAGATCCTTTGCAATAGAAAGGGCATCGCCTCGAGCCTTCACAGGGTAAAACTCCGTGCCTGCTTGCCACTTGTTCGAAAATGCTATCCACTCTTTTCTCCAGTCATCCAACTTGAAATCCTTATTTTCTTTCAAACTCTTTAATAGACGTGTAAAATACGTTGAAGCTCGGGGAAGATAGTATTCTTCTAATAGTCCACTCCAAAACTTGTTCGCTGATGCACACACGCCGCATACACCAAAATATTTGATTACCAAAAAATGTTGAATAATAAAAAGGGTAACAAGCAAAAAAGAAGAGAGTTACCGTAGTCATGAAGTTTGCTCTGCAAATGCTTAGTGTTGTCATACCACATTGTAACTTGAGTCCTTGCATTCCACTCATTCTAAATCCAACAAAATGATGAAACCAAATAATTCATCAATGCTTAATGTCATGCCAAATGTGTTAAATGAATTTACTGTAAATTACATTAAAACCCCTGACACTTATCTAACGACACTCCTGGGAATTACAAGACGAGCTGGATCTAAAATTAATCAAACCACAGTAGGTGTCATTTTAGGGAACAAAATATTACAAGTGTTGTCTTGCTAAAAAAAGAGAGTTACGGTAAGGGAAGAGGTGGGGAGGAGAATGCTCTCACCTGCTTCATCTCATCAGCATTCAGTGCCAAGTGTTTTGCACTTTCGAGCCAAGTGCCAAGTAGAAAGTTATCATCTGCCGCCAGAAGTTTATCGATGTCCTCGATGAGTTTTAGGAATTTCAGTGAGTGAAAACTTAAGGCTGTCGCGTTCTTATCCAGGAATGCGTGAATCGCATTCAAGTATTCCTCGTTTGCAAGCTTTGAGAGACACTGCCTCGTTAAGTCAACTAAATCATACCTGAAAGTAGCACACATTTAGTACGCCTTACTCATAGAAAAGTCTTCCGGAGTCTTTCTACCAAGGCAACGTTATGTATCCTGTTAGGTACAGTACCAATCTGTGCTTGTGAATTCAAATCACCATAATAGACATTGAGATTTAGATCAGTCCTCAATTGTAAAATCCCAACGTCAGTATGTGCCTGGTTAGTCTCACCACCCAGTGAACTCAAGGGTCGAGCACTTTGCTCAACACAGGGTTCCGATTTCCGAGATGAAATTGTTGACCAAGGACAATAACAAATTTGTTGCACCTTAAAATTCTTGTAGTATCGATTTCCTAATTACAATAAAATTTAATAATTTGTAAAAAAAAATTTTGGTTTTGGCAAAAAAATTTCTTGACCACCACAATTTCAAAAATTTGACCGTTCCAACTCAGGCGATCGAGAATAGTTCCACGCGATCTGTGTGCTACCTTGCACAATAATGACCAAATGGCTAGTTTGAAATTGTAGGCATTTTGGAGGCTATGATTTGGCATTTTGGAGATTAAGAATTTGAGTTAAAGAAAATAAAGAGACGCATTTGCAAGCATATACAATACAAGCAAAGCTCAAATAATTTTTGCTCTCCAAAATTCATTCTCTTGTAATATTGTCGTGAGGTTTTGTGTCTTATTTCAATAAGTCTATTTTATCCTTGTGAGTGAATTTTGTTCTTCATTGTATACACCTTGAAGGTGTAACTCTTCGTGAATCACAAGAGAAGAAAATAATTAAGGTCTTCTAACACCAAAGAAAGTTGAAAAATTGTATAAGTCATCGACAAGTGAAAGTCGATGCAATTGTACGTGGCTATTCTTGGAGCCGAGGCCAAGAAGATTCGGGGAGAGTGTGTGGCTAGCTTGGAGCCCTCAAAGCCAAGATTCAAGTTGTTCAAGCAATTGGTGAAATGATTTATAACCAGGAAGAGACGTAGGCAATTTTTCGTCGAACCTCTATAATATATCCTTGTGTCTTTATTGTTTTTATTTACATTCCGCATTTACCTTATTGCATAATTTTACTTTTGAATCGGTTGACTATTAATCTTCCGCTACGCAAACTCGAAAATCTGCAAAATCACTTCAAATTTGCTAAAGTAGTCAATATAATTTGGCGTCAACTCTCACCTGAATGTGAGGCTTTTGGAAAGTTCGGTTCCAACATCAATGAATAGTTTCAATGCATTGATGGCATCCTGATTGTTATACCATAAATGAGGCAGAGGCAAGGAAGAGCCTGTTTCAAGCAGAAAGAATCTTCCATTCGGTTGTGTTCCCACTAGATTACGATTAACAGATGGATCCCAATCAGGAAACTCTACTATGTAGTCCTTGTTATGATCCTGCATAAATTAAATTCAAAACATCCTAATCCCTTAAATCACTGGAAAAATGGTCATTGAATGTGTTAGTAGTCCATAATAAATATGTTCACATGCTTATTTATTAAATCTGTTACAGTCCATATCGAATATGTACACATGCTCATTTATTTCTCAAAAAACTTTACTATGCAGCCAATTATTTCGGCTATAAAATGCTTATGTAACCATATACTCCATAAAGCTAGTAGTTTCTCTCCCAATAAAAGAACATTTTTATCTCTCACATGTACACATGCTTATTCATTTCTCAAAAAACAAAAAAGAACTGTTTTTCCAACAAACAAGAAGAAGAAACAAAAACATCATTAACCGACATATTATTAAGTAATAATGTTTCACAAACTTTTATTGCAATTTGTGGGAAGTAGCATGACCTAAGTGACACTTTGGTTTCACATTCTATTGGAACACTAATTTCACTAATGGGATAGTGATATATTCTTCAAGTTGGAAGAGTTGCACACATGCAATGCCTTTTCTACATGAGATACAAAAGTAGATACATCTAATTACTCAATATGCAATTATTACCCTCTCACCCTCCCTCATTAAACTGGTATCGGCATCATCCTTAAAGAATAGCCAGAAACCGTTTACTTGAGATGTCTAAAACTTGTTAGTAGTTCTAGTTTTAATCTATCTGCCCAGGGAAAACGGAAACGGTGTCTTCATTTCAACTCTAAACAGCTGAGCGAGACATGTCGTCGTTTTCAAACATGTAAGCTATTTGAGAGCACTTCCCTACTCACTTAATGAAGGATTGGATTAAGAATATCCCAAGTGAGACATGAAATCCATAACTGACGTATAAATGGAGATGACAATTTCTCATTTTCTTCCGTTTGTTAGTGTTTCCACCTTCATATCTTTGAAGGAAACAGGAAATCAAGCCACAATTGCCTTTAAAAATGGTAGAGTTGCAAAATATTGGTCAAGGGAGTATGACCATGACTTAGAAGAGGGATCTAAAAAAGTTATACCTACCTCCTCTATTCTTTCCCCCCAAAGAAACAAATATCAAAAAAAGAAACAAATATCAAAAGTATCAGATAAAATAACAGAAAACATACAGCAATTCCATCTGTGCAGTTATAAACTGTTCGATGGAGAATTTTCCAAGCATCCTCAACTTGATTCACAACTTTCCCATATCGTCTACGAGAGTAGGAGGTCAGCCATTCCTACAAGTAAAATTCGCAAACTTCTTAGGTTAGCAAAGTTACATGTCTAAGAAGAATGATGCAGCTAGTACAAGTATAGTTACAAATTATCTTGTATAGAGTATGATGATCTTTGTTTAGACATGCACAAAAAGAAGGCTTCTGATGTAGTAACCATGACAAGCATAAATGCAATCATTGTCTCTCTAAGAGCTAAAACAACAGAGTGAAGTCAGTCCAACTTTAAAAGGTTTCAATGGAAGTCACAGATCAAAAAATTAAATATTAAACTTACTGTAATTTATAATTGTTCAATCAAACAGTAATATCATGAAGACCTTGCAAGTAAAATAATAGGAAAGAATCCTCTTCAAAGAGCCACAAAAGCATACTTGGGGGATCCTGCAGAATCACTTGGTAAAACAGAAAGGATCAAACATATTGTTGTTTGTGCGATGAAAACTTTTATTTATTTCACCGTCCATTAGAGCCAGGTGTCACACTTTCGTCATTGGGGTAAACCTCAAGAAATGGTGATTAAATTTACTTGAAACTTGTATTACCTCAAGTTGAAATGGGTCATTTCGAAATGCCATTTCAGACATCAGCTCATACACAACTGGATTTTGCTCAATCCCTTCCATGCACATACCGACACCAAGCTGTCCTGAAGGAAGATAATTAGTATGCTACAACATAAGCAAAAGGAAAAAGAACATCCCATAAGGATTATCAATATTTACTCGACATATATGTGTGGTGGTTACTTCAACTGGTGAAGAATAGAAGCAACGTTGTAATAGGACAGTTTAGAGGACCAAAATATCAGAATAAACTTAGAAACTTCCTCTAATTAATGACTACGTGAGATAGGTTTATTTGATAACCATCATTGGTATTTGACTTGATGGTCCACCAGTCGACTGTGATGCAAGGTTAGCCCCTTCTCTGCTATGAGATTAAAAATAGTACATAAAATATAACTGCTACATTGTTCATATAATTAATTTGACATATAGAATAAGAAGAAGAACAGATAGGAGTAAGAGAAGGAGATGTATATCACAATTAGTATGTAAAATGTAACTGCTGAACTGTCCACATTAATAGTTTGACATGTAGGAGTCTCCCCCCTCCTACAATTGTTAAGGGTAAGGAAAAATAATGATCAAACTAGAGAATTCTTTCATCACTTTGATATTTCACTTAAGCTACCTTAAAATATTTATTAAACAAGGTAGAACCTACCATCGTTGAATTCTCACTAACACGTGCATCAACGGGACCTGAAGCAACTGCATCTAATATGCCGTACATTTCTATATTTCCGCCAAAGTTGTGCAACATACACCTGTTAGACACTAGAAGTTACAAAGCATAAACAACAATCATAATTATGTCTAAGCAACCAAGAAACTGATGAACGAAAAACATCAGAAGAAATGTCTTGAAATGTGGAAGTTTTTCTAGCAAATTTTAAGCTAATATATTGAATAATTACGTGCCAGATATAAGGCGTGTTGTAAAAATGAGAGGATGATTTCCATAGCGGTTTGACATCAGCAAAGAGATCAAGCACTATCATCTTCCCAAATGGAACAGAATGTAAAAGTGCCTGTCAGACATGAACAACCTCATCAATGGAAGTAGAGCTTACAAGCAAATATAACAGGCATTACTACCAACAGAGTAAAAATTAAGCATGAAAACTAACCATAACAAAATATAACATATAGAAAGATCATGAAACCCATAATGTATTATAATTATCTGGTCTCCCTTACCATCATCATTGAGGTAGAACTTTCTGGAATCTTTGGCACATTTTAGGTCCGATTAACAATATCATTATTGATTATCCGGTTCATTGCACTTGCATCTATCACAAACGAAATGTTGTAGCAGATGCCTTAACCAATGATGTTTTCGACAATAGATGGTACCAACTCCTAACGGAACACACACCTGATAATCATCTTCAAGAGCTTTGTAAAACGAATAGAATGGGTTGTCCCTATTTATGCAGCTTGAGGAAATTTTGTAATACATGATCTTCATAAGGTTTTGGTATAGTTCCTCTCTCATATATTGCTACAATATTTTTGGAGTAACATGTAGAGATAAACCAAATCCGTCATAACAGCATTGGCGGTGCTCTTTATTTAAAAACTCCATTAGGTAAGAATAAAGAGGGGAACAAATTGGATATATGAGACTCATATGAATGTAAAACATTGAAAGTGTCCAAAGAATATACAAGTCAAAAAATTTTTTTAATAAAAAATCTCTTACCTTCATCTGTGGTGGCTTCCAAAATGAAGAGTCTGAATAGAATAGCCATCCCTGGTAATAAATCAAATTGAAAAGATAAGCAGCACAGACAATTCTATATCATAGATATAACATAAAATCATGTATAACAAATATAAAGTAATCCCTCCTAGGTTCATTCAGTACACAAATGTTCATTTAAATTATTATGTCAATAACAGCGAAATGCAGTTCGAATATATAGAATCTAACGACTTCAAACTTTTCCCTCCAACAATCACGGACATAAAGTTAAAGCCATAAATAGGCCATATTGCAGAAACAAAAAATAGTGAGATCCCACTCAAATGTCCTTTTCAACAACCACACACCATACAGAGAACAAGTTATTTTTATTGGGAGAAACTGTGGCAGAACATACAGCAAAAATTTCAAATTTTCAAAAAGATGCAAAATAAGTTTTGTGTCGGTGCGCATTCTAATAATGAAATCTCAGATAGAAAAGCTTTAAATGCTATCAAGCTTGAATATGTTTATTCATCGTGTATTTGTTTACACTGTTGATCCTTGATTTATAACAAGTATAACAAATGAAAACACGACACATGGATTTTTCTGTTGTAACTACTGTGACAGACAAAATCTAATCTGTTATATCGGAGATGCACATTTATCCGTATCTTTCTTGATGGGCCGAGACTTGATTGCTTGATCATGGACTGGACTTTGATTGGTTGATTTGGGCCTTGAATCTTTGTTCTAATTTCCTCCCTCAAGCTCAGCAGTGGTGGAGGAAGAACTCTGAGCTTGGACCGTAATTTGAGAAAAGAGGCAGCGGTCAATGGTTTAGTGAGAATATCTGCTATTTGATCAGAAGTTGGAACGTGACGAACAGAGATAGCCTTGGATAGCACTTTCTCTCGGACAAAATGGAGATCAAGCTCAAGATGCTTTGTGCGAGCATGAAGGACTGGATTTGCACTTAATGCAATTGTGCTGAGATTATCACACCATATGATGGGAGGTGCTACTGGCAGAACATGAAGTTCAGATAAAAGAGATTGTATCCAAAGAAGTTCCGATATAGCATTGGCAAGACTTCGATATTCGGCTTCAGTACTAGAACGTGAAACCACGGCTTGCTTTTTAGAGCTCCAAGAGACAGGGGTGTTTCCAAAAAACCAACAAAACCCAGATTGTGTCGGCCTTGGACGCTGAGAAACCCATTGATGTTAGAGCAAGTTTGAGTTTGTCAAACCAAGCACGAGGGGCCTGTTTTAAGCCATAAATGGCTTTGTGCGATCTACAGACGAGTTGGGAGTTGCGTGACTGGATCTCAAAACCAGGCGGTTGACGCATGTAGACTATCTCATCAAGATGTCCATGTAAAAACGCATTATTAACGTCAACTTGACGAATGTTCCAGCCCTTGGAGATAGCAATGGTGAGCACAAGCCGAATAGTGGTTGGCTTGACAACTGGACTAAAAGTCTCTGTGTAATCTAAACTAGGGGTTTGGGAGTACCTTTTTGCCACGAGACGAGCCTTATACCGAGCAACAGAGCCATTAGGATTAGTCTTGAGTTTAAAGACCCACTTGCAGCCTATGATCGAGGCATGGGTTGGAGCTTCAACAAGAGACCAAGTCTGATTTTGAACTAGGGCTTGATACTCACTGTTCATGGCCTAACACCATTCCGGAGAACCTTTTGCCTCAAGATAAGTCACAGGCTCTCGGGGGATAGAACAACTTGTTACAAAAAGTTTTGGCTTGAAGATTCCTGCCTTGGATCGAGTAATCATTGGGTGATGAATTTTGGGAGAAGAGACAGAGGGTGAGCATGCTGAAGTAGGGGATGGAGATGTGGAAATGATGGGAGAGGGACTAACTGGAGGTGAATGAGAATTAGAGTGATGATTTAGGGAGGGGTTATGAGATGTGTTGGAGTTGATGAGTTGAGGTAAGTAAAGTAATGTAGTGTCTGAATGATCTTTAGGAGCAGAGTGGAACATGCTGTCATAAGGAAACACCAATTCATTGAATTTAACATCCCTAGATATGTAAATCCGACCATCTTTGCTGTAACAAATATAGCCTTTATGAACAGCACTATATCCTAAGAAGATACAAGGTTTGGAGCGGAATTGAAGCTTATGGTTGTTATATGGTCGGAGACACGGGAAGCAGAGACACCCAAAAACACGGAAAGAAGAAAAATCTGGAGTTTGACGATAGAGAAGTGTGAGTGGTATATGACCATGATTACCAGAAGTTGGAAGTCTGTTGATAAGGTGAACAGCACTGAGGAAAGCGTCTTCCCAGAAACTTAATGGCATAGAAGCATGAGCAAGTAAGGAAAGACCAATCTCAACAATATGACGGTGTTTTCTTTCAACGACATCATTTTGCTGAGATGTGTATGGGCAAAAGAACCTATGAATTATGCCTTGATCATGAAGAAATTGAGATAGAGATCGAAACTCTCCTCCAGAATCGGTTTGTAAGATCTTAATTTTTTTTCTGAAATTGGGTTTCAACATGCTTCTTAAATTGAAGGAACATGGAATACACTTCAGACTTAAGTTTGAGAAGGTAAATCCAAGTGAACCTACTGTAGGCATCAACAAAACTCACATAATATTTGAATCCATTTCTAGACAAAGTATGTGATGGCCCCCAAACATCTGCATATATGAGTTCAAAAGGTGCTGAGTATTGAGTTAAAGAATGAGTGAAAGGTAACTTGTGACTTTTTCCAAGTTCACAGGCAGCGCAAAAACTCAAGGATTCATTTCTGGAAACCGAGACATTACAAGAAGATAAAATTTTCTTAACAACAGATAAACTTGGATGCCCTAGTCTAAGGTGCCACCGATCTAAGAGACTGGGAGACACTTTGATTGATGGCTGGATGAAATCCTTGTTATCAGAAGAGAGGGAAGTTGAGAGGCATGTTGCTGGAAAAGTTGACGGAAGGAGAGGTTGTCCAAGACTAAACTTGTACAGGCCATTATGTAAATTCCCTTTGAGAAGCACTTCCTGAGTTGCTAGATCCTTCACAAGACAAAAGTGAGGGTGAAATTCAAAAAAGACGTGATTATCTTGTGCAAACTTGCTAACACTCAATAGGTTTTTGTTAATTTGAGGAACACGAAGAAGATTAGTGAGCACAAAAGTGCGTGATGAAGAAGGGCAGTGAAATTTGGAGTGACCAAGGTGAGAGATAGCCAAACCTGCTCCATTTCCCATTTGAACCTTACCACTCCCTGAATATTCAGAACCAAATATGAGGTTTCCTAGTTCCTGAGTAACATGGTGGGTTGCCCCTGAATCTGGGAACCACCATTCTTCAACCGGAGCTTCTGAAGCAGTGGTGTTGAGAGCGGATGGTGAATGTTGTGGAGAGGACCGATGATGATGTTGATATTGTGGTGTCTTTGCAGCACCGACATTCCTTGGCATTGGGACATAATCTTTCTCAAAACGATAGTAGCATATTTGTGTTATATGTCATGTAATACCACAAATTTGACTGACCGGACGACCATTGTTGGGTTGCCAATTTCGTCCTCCCCTCATGTTTCTGCCACGGCCTCTTCCTCGCTGATAAGAGCCTCTGAATGGCTGAGAATTCTCGTGCTTCTTTGGTATGTGAAGGTTGAATTATGAATAGCTGGAGCCGGACTGTTGCCATTGAGATTATAGGTCTCAATGCGTCCTTCATGTGACAGCAGTAATGCACTTACATCAGAGAAATTAAGAGAGTCGGTGCGTGAGGTGATATGAACTACCACCGAGTCATATTCGATTCCTACACCTCCAAGGATATATAAAATCTGGTCTTCCTCTGTGATTAGATGACCACTGGCAGCAAGTGTGTCTATATAGTTTTTCATCTTGCCAAGGTAGTCTTTCATGGACATGTTGCCTTTCTTGAGTGTTTGTAATTGAAGTTTGTAGTGCATTATATGTGCTTTTGTTCTTGAAGCAAACAGGCGAGTGACTCTGCTCCAAAGTTGAGATGAAGTTTCACATCCCACCATTTGGCTTTGCACAGTCTCTGCCATAGAAGCAAGAAGAAATGAGAATAGTAGTTGGTCTTGGCGAAACCAGAAGATATACTGAGGATTGATTGTTTCTTCACTGCCATCTATGGAAATAAGATGAGAAGGGAACGGTGGGTTGTCAAGGATAAAGATTTCCAGCCCTAAACCTCGAATGCTTGCTAGAACCTGTAAGTTCCACAGCAAGTAGTTATCATCGTTCAGCTTGACTGAGGTAATCTGATTTGCTGGGTTGATAATAAGAAGATTGGGGTTAGAAGGCACACTGGAGGCAGAGGAATTGGTCTCCGCCATTAAAGGCTCTGATACCAAGATAGAAAAGCTTTAAATGCTATCAAGCTTGAATATGTTTATTCATCGTGTATTATTTGTTTACACTGTTGATCCTTGATTTATAACAAGTATAACAAATGAAAACATGACACATGGATTTTTCTGTTGTAACTACTGTGACAGACAAAATCTAATCTGTTATATCGGAGATGCACATTTATCTGTATCTTTCTTGATGGGCCGAGACTTGATTGCTTGATCATGGACTGGACTTTGATTGGTTGATTTGGGCCTTGAATCTTTGTTCTCTGTAATTATCTCTGACAAGTATACAACCCATAATGTGAAATATACTGGTTGAAAATCCATCGTCCGTATGTTAAATAAGATGGATGCAATATAATATCAACAGATATGTAAGGAAACAAACAACTAGATTATTAAACAAATAATCATTAAGAATGAAAATAAAGTTAAAATATCATAAATAGACCATTAAAACTTGTAGGACAGTCAGTAATATAAAAAATAAAAGGCTAGCATACTTGCATTAGCCACACTGCATCTTTGTCAGCTTTCGACATTGCATTATAGACTGCAGAACCAAGCGAGGAGATATATGCTGGGTCACTAGTAGGTGGAGAGTTCTCGTTAAATGTATCACTGCACCGTCATAAAGATTTCTTGTTCAAAACCAGGAATGCGGAAACAAGCATAGTATGAGAGTTTTCATCCATGGACAAAGAAGCAAGAAACAAAATTTGTGTAAATGTGTTGACAGGTTATCTTTTAATTTTAGTTGAGTAAGATTTGATATAGGAAATCTAATACATTATAGTAAGATAGGATATTCTCTCATATTTTAGGGATTTGATTAGATACTTTCTTCCTATTTATCTCATACACTATAATGAGAAACATATGAAATAATATTTTCTCCTCTCTCCAGTGCTATGTTAATATTTCTATATGGTATCAGAGACAACTAGTCGATCATGAATTTCCAGGCTTCCATGGTCAGCGCCAATCCCAATGGCGACCGAGAAGATAATTCCACAGCGGTAGTGGAAGCTACAGCAGCCGAAGTTCTGCCATCAGGGTGCAACAGCGCCCTCCATCCCTCAAATGTTGCTCTCTTCGATAATTCCCTCCAAATAACGATTCATAAACTGAATGGGAGGAATTATCTTGAGTGGGCACAATCCGTTTGACTGGTGATCTCTGGAAAAGGGAAGCTAGGTTACGTGAAAGGAGAAATTAAATCTCCGACGTCCTCTGATCCAAAACACAAGGTCTTGTGGTAGCAAAATTCCTTGGAAATGGCATGGCTTGTTATCCCCATGGACCCAGCGATTGGGAAATCATTTATGTTTCTGCTGACAACCCATGATGTTTGGGAAGCCGTCCGAGAAACCTACTCTGACATGGAAATTTTTTCTCAGATATACAAGTTGAATACTCGTATGTGTGGCATGCAACAGGGTAACAAGTATGTAACTGCTTACTAGACCATTTGGCAAGAATTGTATCTCTTTGAAAATAAAGAGTAGGAAAGTAGCAAAGACAGCACTCCGACATAAAAAGAACGTTGAAAGTAGCTGTGTATTTGTATTAATAGCTGGATTCAACAAGGAGCTCGATGAAGTTTGTGGTAGTATTCTTGCCCGCAAACCACTACCTAGTATCTGGGAAGTTTTTCTGAAATCAGACACGAAGAGGCGCGATGTCATGTGATGCTGGCCCACACTAATGGACAACGCTCCAATGTTGAGGGCTCCGTGTTTGTAATCCACAATAATAATTATGAGGGAGAAAAGTTAGACCGTAATGTGAGAAGTGTAAAAACCCTTGGCACAAGGCGGGTAACTGTTGGTAGATTCATGGGAAACATGCACACTTAAAGAAGAAACCCGGAGATTACAATCGAGGTGGAAATAGTGGTCGGGTAAACGCTGCAAAATTGACTTCTAACAGCCCCTGGATTTTAGATTCTGCTGCCACGGATCACATGACTGGAACTTCACAATTTTTCTCTTCCTATGTACCATGTGCTGGACGCAAGAAGGTTAAAATTGCAGGCGGGTCCTACGCCTCATAGCATTATGTAGTGAATCAACTGTGTGTTCTTCCAGAAATTATTTCAAGAACACATGCAATTGTCGCTGTGAAATTTGGGAGTGAAACCAGAAATATGTGAACCAAAAAAATGTGCAAGAAACAAAAATCACACACATTATGTGGTTCGATCGTAAATGATCGACATCCACGGGAGAGTCAATATTATTATCAATCAATCCAAGATATGAGATAAACTCCTCAATGAAGAATTACTCTTTGTATATCTAAGTACAAGTATACACTCTTGATTTTTTTTCAGTGTGCATCTCTCAATCCCTCATTCTGAAGAAGAAATAAGTCCCTTTATGCTGAGCTCCTCTGGATATATATATACATCTCTTGGCATAAGCGATTCTGCACCAATCTTTATTTTGAGTTCTGTTAACTGCCAACGGAGCCCATATACCAGATAGCGTAACAGAAACTAGCAGTTGATGGTTTGTGGTCTTCCTTTCAGCCCTTGATTTATGCATGGATTGATAACACTTGGTTCACTATTCTTCACCTTGTTGTCAATCCACACCCACAATACTGGCCCTCCAAGCCTCAAATCCAAGGCTCTTCTTCACTGGTTGCCCTGACCTCATTCTAACAGAAATGGAACTAGCTCATTGGAAGAACCTTTGTACGCATATCTGCGGGGTTATTGTAATGCCCCAGATTCGACGACTGTACTCACTGTACAAAGACGAGTCTTTCCAGCGTGCTTATATCCTCACTCACACGCACCCTAAGAAACTGGAACGTCCCAGGAGGTCACCGATCCCAGAATTGCCCCAAGTCAAGCACGCTTAACTTTAGAGTTCTTATGTGATGAGTTACCGAAAAGAAGATGCATCTTCTTGATATGAGTAGTACCTATCAAATCTTTTAAGCCCTCCTCAACTGAACAGTCTCATATCTGAACATTTTTGGAATATCTCTCCTTCCCGTGTAAGATCAGTTCATTCATGTTCCCTTCGCCTAGAAACCTGCCAGGAGCCGCTCATTGTCCGTGCAATCTCATGGCACCGGCGATCACCAGCTGCCCTCTTCGGCCTCGAGCCTTTCATGCCCACTAGCTTCCATTTGGTTCGTCCCCAAACCACACCGTACTAGGAGAGGTCAGCTCTGATACAAACTGTAATGCCCCAAATTCGACGATTGTCCTCACTATACCAAGACGAATCTTTCAGCGTGCTTATGTTCTCACTCACATGCACCCTAGGAAACTTCCCAGGGGGTCACCCATACCAGAATTACCCCAAGTCAAACACGCTTAACTTTGGAGTTCTTAAATGATGAGCTATCGAAAAGAAGATGCACCTTCTTGACATGAGTAGTACCTATCAAATTTTTATGTCCTCCTCAACTGGACAGTCTCATACCTAAACAGTTTTCGAATCCCTCTCCATCCGGTGTAAGATCGGTTCATTCATGTTCCCTTCACCTAGAAGCCTGCCAGGACCCGCTCATTGTCCGTGCAACCTCATGGCACCAGCGATCACCCCCGCCCTCTTCGGCCCCGGGCCTCACACTTATCACGTGTACTGATCTTCACCACCTTTACCACCTCTATATCTATTACTTACCCGATGAAGTGATGCTTAACATCAATATGTTTCGATCTTTCGTGGAATACTTGGTGCTTGGTTAATTGGACAACAATTTGGCTGTCACAATGCACTAGTGCTTCATTCTACTCAAAACCAAGATCCCTTAAGAACCCTTGAAGCCATATAGATTCCTTGACAGCTTCAGTGATTGCAATGCACTCAGCCTCTGTTGTAGATAGAGCCACCACAGGCTGTAATGTAGATTTCCAAATGACTTTCGTTCCGTACACTGTAAATACATAACCAGTGAGCGAATTTCTGGTGTCTAGACTTCCAGCAAAGTCTAAATCCACATAGCCTAGAATCATTTCACTTCTCCTTTCTGTTCCACCAAACCGCAGACCAAGGTTTAAAGAGCCTTTGATATATCCCCGTATCCATGTACAGCTTGCCAATGTTGCTCACCTGGATTTGCCATAAATTTGCTTAATAAACTAATAGAGTAAGCCAGATCAGGCCTTGTGCATATCATAGCATACAGTAGGCTGCCCCTAATTCTTGCATATAAAACTGAATTCATGTACTCCCTTTCCCTTTCAGTTTGTGGAGATTGAGACACTGACAACTTAAAATGATGAGCCAAGGGTCCTTTAACATGCTTGCATTCTGCCATATTGAATCTTTCTAATACTTTCTACAAATACCTCTTTTGTCTCAGTGTCAAGATTCTTTCATCCATTCGGGAGCTTTACATCTTGGAGTTGCAGCCTTCAAGGGAAAATAATCTCTTTGAAGACCACATCTTGACTGGTGATGTTCTTTCATTTCCAGGCTCACACCTTAATTTATACCTTAATTTACACCTTAATTTATACCCGTTTACTGTATCAGGGTATCCAAGAAAAACATATTTTAATGCCATGGCTTCGAGTTTTCCTTCTTTAATATGTGCATATGCTGCACATCTAAAGACTTTAAGGTGATCAAGGGCTGGAGCTCTCCCAGAACATTTCTCCATTGGGGTGGTTGTGTCGTAATGGTACTGGGGTTCTGCGATTTATTAGGTAAGTTGTTGTTGCCACAACTTCTGCCCAATAAGATCTTGATAGGCTTGAGTATAGAAAACATACACCTCACTCTCTCAATCAATGTCTAGCTATTCCTTTGCTGTTACAGAACTCACCAAACTCCTTAGAACAAAATTCCAGACCATTGCCTGTCCTAAGATACTTAAAATTTCTTTCTGTTTGGTTTTCTTGTAGTATGAGCCATGATTTGAATCTGGCTAGTGCTTCATTCTTATGCTTGAGAGTGTATGTCCAGACTCTCCGAATGAACATAATCAAGGAGAGCTTTGGTCACATGCTTGACTTTGGAGAATCTGACCCTGGTAGATTTTCCCTCAATACAGTCCCCACAGAACTCCAATTCAATTAGTTGATCACTTCCAATGAGCCCTTGTTTGTGAAGTTCTTGTAGCCCTATTTCACTTATGCATCCCAATCTGAGATGCCAAAGTTTTGTGTAATACTAATTTTCCTCAGTTATGGAGACAGATCCCACAATGGTTTTAGCATCAAGTACATACAACCCATTCACCCTAGTTCATTTGATTACAACCAGAGCACCTCTAGATACACTTATCTGTCCGTTTGAGGCATTAAAGTTGTATCCTAACCGATCCAATGTACCTAATGAAATTAGGTTTCTTTTTAACTCAAGAACATAGCGAACATCATCTACTGATCTTTGAATTACATTAAACATCTCAAGTTTAATGGTTCCAATTCCTTGTATTCCTGGAATGTTTCAAACCAAGATTTATTTGGAGTCATGTGAAAGGAACACCCACTGCTGAATGCCCAGTTCTGACCATCCTTTAGCTCAGACATACACAACACCTCAGCACTCTCATATCCATCTTCTTCTACAGCTAACTCACACTGATCCTTAGACTTCCTTCAGTTCCTTTCTGTCCGGGCAGTCTTTCCTAAAGTGCCCAGGTTTACGACAGTAGAAGCATTTTCCTTTTGTTGATTTTGGCTTAGACTTGCTTCTTGATCTTTCCCTCACAGCCCTCTTTTCATTTCTGAACTCAGATCTCCCCCGGATTAACAGACTTTCACCATTCATTTGCTCATGGTTTTCTCACACTCGGCTAGAGAAAAAATTAGAAAAACTATAAACCCTATAGGTTGTCGCCACAAATTCCTGGCAACTTTACGTGAGGCAAAGTTTGGTTTTTGTTTCTTTAGACTTTAATACCCTCTGTCCATCATTCAATGATAATGTGTCCCTAGCATATTTCATGGTTTCAACGAAGGCTGAGTAAGACTTAGGGACAGAATTTGAAAGTATAACAACCTTATCTTCTACTTCAATCTTGATTCCAAGATTTTCCAGATCAAGAACAAGCTTACTATATACATCAATATTATCCCTCATCGGCAAAGTTCAATCTTGAATGCGAAAAACTTACTTTTCAAGTAGATCCTGTCTTGGAGTTTTGACATGTAAAACTCTAGTTTCTTCCATAGTCCAGCAGCTGTTGAATCTGAAGATACTTGTCGCAAGACCTTATCATCCAGATCTAGAGTAAGCGTACTGAAGGCCATCTCCTTCATCTCAAACTTTTGTTCTTCATTCTGGGATACATTTCAGACCTCCGAGAGCCTTCGCAACTTTCTGCTGGACGATAATGGCATACATCCGCCTACTTCAAATCGCAAAGTCCCCTTTTCCATCAAATCTCTCAACCTCGACTTTGGCTGTCAATGGTTCAATCTGATCTTGTTTAAACATGTCTCTAATGCCAGCTGTAGTGAATCAACAGTATGTTCTTCCAGAAATTGATTAAAAAACACATGCAACTGTTGCTGTGAAATTTGCGAGTAAAACTAGAAATATGTAAATCAAACAAATGTGCAAGGAATGAAAATCACACACACGATTTACACGGTTTGATTGTAAATGATTCACATAAATGGGAGAGCCAATATTATTATCAATCAATCCAAGACACAAGGTAAACTCCTCACTGAACAATCACTCTTTGTATATCTAAGTGCAAGTATACACTCTTGGTTTGTTTCAGTGTGTATCTCTCAATCTTGTATTCTGAAGAAGAAAGTCCCTTTCTGCCGAGCTCCACTGAATATATATATATGCATCTCTTGACATAACCGACTCTGCACCAATCTTGATTTTGAGTTTTGTTAATTGCCAACCGAGCCATATACCATATAGCTTAACAGAAACTAACCGTTGAGTTGGTCTGTGGTCTTCCTTTCAGCCCTTGATTTATGCATGGATTGATAACACGTGGTTCACAACCCAATGAAGATATTGTATGAAAGTATGATTTCTTCTATTCTCGTTTAAGTTGAGAATTGGAGGAATAGCGGGAAAAGGCACCATTATTCTTTCCTCTGCCTTAGTCCTTCATATTATTTTATGTGTTCCCCGTTTGTCTTATAATATCTTGTCCATTAGCCACTTAACCCGTGACTTTGCCGTCATGTTGGTTTTTTGTCATCTCATTGTGAGTTTCTAGTTGATCTCAAGGAAGATTATTGACAATGCTAGGAAAGACAGTGGATTGTACCTCTTAGACGCCCACTCTATCTTTGGAACGCAAGAAGCAAAGTTTTGTTTCAACTCTCTCACCACTAGAATGAAGTTATGTTATGGCACTACCGGTTAAGACATCCAAATCTTAGTTATTTGAAAAGTTGTTACCCAAGTTATTTATCAATAAAATTGTATTGCTTTCCAGTGTGAATCTTGTGACCTAACTAAGCATCATCGATCCATAATCCCATCTCGGACTTATAAAAAATTTGCACTTTTTTATTTAATTCACATTGATATTTGGGGTCTTTTTAGAATGACTACTTTGTCAGAAGAACATTGGTTTATAACTTTCATTGAATACAATACGAGAATGGCGTAGGTGTTTCTTTTGAAATTTATGTCTAAAGGTGGACATGAATTTAAAAAAATATATATCACATGATTCACACACAATTTCAGACTCAAATAAAAAAAATTTCGAATTGATAATAGGAAGGAATGTTGTACCATGTATTAGGAGATCTTTTTGCATAAAAAGAATCATTCATCAAAGTTATTGCCCTAATACTCCTCAACAAAATGGAGTGGTTGAATGAAAGAATAAGCAATCTCCTTGAGGATGCTCGGGCCTTATATTTTTTTGCTAACGTACTGAAATACCTTTGGAGAGAGGCAATCTTGACCGCCACTTAATTAATAGGCCAGAATTTTGAGCTTTCAAACTCTAATCAAAATTTTTCAGACGCATTTTCCAAATAATCGCCTCATCACCAATATCCCCCTTTAAAGTCTTGGCTGTGTAGCCTTCACAATTTTGCACAGTCAACATTCCACCCTAAGGCTCAAAAGTCAGAAGTGCATCTTTATTGACTATTCTACCAATCAAAAGGTCTATAAATGCTTCGAACCCATCTTAAAAGAATGTTTATCTCAATGGATGTAACATTTTTCGAAAATCAAACCTAGTATTTTGCCTTTGACAATGATGTTTCTCTCCAGAATGCTATATGGCATACCAATTACTTAGTGGAAATGAGTGAGGAACAATTTGATGGTCCTGTCTATACAATGAGAAATTGTGCACAAAGAGGTGGGGATTGTGTCCTACTACAAAACCATATGTCGGAACCAATTGTGTCAAATGATTTGTATCTTCACATTGCCAAAAGAAAAAGGGTAGGTCATTGTCAAACTTTGTGTCTTATAAAAAAATTTCATCCTCTTTTCGTGTCTTTTTCTGTCAAATAGATATTGTTAGTATTCCTAACAATGTATAGGAAGCTCTAAAGATAATTGAGTGGAAAGAAACTATTCTTGAGGAGATGAGAGCTCTGGATAAAGAATTCTACTTGGGATAAGGTTGGCCTACCTCAGAGAAATCTATTGTGGGATGCAAATGATTGTTTAGAGCAAAATACAACTCTGATGGTTCTATGGAAAGATACAAAGATCAATTAGTTTCCAAAGGATTCATTCAGACGTATGGCGTTGATTATTCAGAAATATTTTCTTCGATGGCGAAGCTTAACATAGTTCGAATCATAGTATCTGTTGATAATATTGATTGCCCACTGGTCCAACTAGATGTGAAGAATGTCTTTCAAAATAGAGACCTGAAAGAAGAAGTCTATATAGAACGTCCTCCGGGTTTCATTGATGAATTTGGAACAAAAGTATGTAGACCGAAAAAAATCTCTCTATTGAAGTAATCTCCCATAGCATGGTTTGAAAGATTCACAAGATTTGTAAAAACACTAGGGTACACTCAAGGATAATCTTATCATACTCTACTCACAAAGTGGTCAACAAACGAGAAGAATTCAGCATTGATTGTCTATGTTGATGACATGATCCTAACAAAGGATGACACAGAGGAGATGGCAATATTAAAGAAAACTTAACCAAAGAATTTGAGGTCAAAGATTTGAGGCAATTGAAGTACTTTCATAGAATGGAGGTGGCCAGGTCAAATAAAGGAATTATGGCGTCTCATCGAAAGTATGTCTTTGTTGGGGTACAATTATTACCCCTACTAGGAGAGCAATCGAACCTTGCGCTTGACCTGCTAAGACTTGTGGGGACGAACCAAGAGAAAACCGGTGGACCTATGTGTCACAGGGCCGATGAGAGCAGGTAGTTATCACCGGTGCTAAGAACAGACAAAGTGTGGCTCCTGACGAGATTTCTAGCCAAAAGGAACATGAATGAACCACTCCGGGTCCCCAATCAGATTAGAGAAAGTTTAAAAGAATTGATAAGTTCTCCTCATACCAACAAAATGCATCTTCTTTTCGTAAGCCCATAATTTTAAAACTCCAAAGTTAAGCGGGTTTGACCTGGATTAATTTTGGAATGGGTGAGTGGAAGAAAGCCTTCAGAAATTCCAATTGACGTTAACGCAAAGTAGGAGAAATTAAGAATGGCGCCCAAGTAGACAAGGGAGATACCAAAGACTAGTTGGGAAACTGGTCTATAGAAGATTAAACGAGGAATAATCTGCACTTCTTTTGTTCCCACTAATTTATAGGCTGCAGACATTCTAACCAAAGGCCTCTCAAAACAGTGTTTTTAAGATCTTTTTTTTTTTATAGGAAACTATTTTCATTAGAATAAATAAAGATTACATATTATGTGCGGATGAGAATTCCGCAGCACAGTAGCAAGACTACTAACATAAGGAACTCCTCAAAGAGAGCAACATACAATACTCATTGCCCATACAAAATTCCAATTCCTCACTAAATCTGAAACACTTAAATGATTGAATTGATCCAAGTTGATCGTCCACGATGCGACCCTAAATTTTATTTTCTCCCATACTTGATCGATAGACTCGGACACATCCAGAAAAATTCTGCTATTCCTTTCCAACTAAATGGACCAAAATATGCAATGAATTATCATAGCCCAGAAGATTCTGAATTTGTTCGCGAAGGGACACCCTGAGTTGACATGAAATAGGTCTTTAGCTTGGAATTCCCAGTTCTTCTAACACTTTGAACCAAATTCCTCTCGCAAAGGAACAATGTAAAAGTAAATGATCTTGATTCTCTTCATGATTTCAGCATAAGCAACACCGCTGCGGTCTCAAAACACACTCCCTCCACCTTCTCTGGACCGAATCACATGTAGGCAACTCACCCAAGGCCACGATTCACGAGAAAATCCTAATCTTTTGTGGGACATTAATTTTCCAAATGTTATTAAAAAAACTGAATAAAGGGAAATAGTAGAAGGGAAGAAGGAATCGTAAAAAGATCTAACAGTGAACAAACCTGAAGCATCCCCCAATCACACTCTACAATCCTCGAAACCCGGCTACAAACTGACATTCTCTAGAACTCCTAACAAATTAACGAACTCAAGTAACTCTCTCTCAGTAAGATCTCTCCTGAATCTCACATCCCAAATTAAAGAAAAACTATCCGCACTATTGACGACTTCTACGAAATGACGTATAGGTTTATTGGTAGAAACGGAAATACAAAACAAAGATGGAAAACGGAATTTAAACGAAGACTCTCCCTCCCAAACATCCTCCCAAAAGCGAATGATATTACCTTGTTTTGGCACTCCCCTGACCAGTTGATGAAAATCCTGGTAAGACCGAGAAATAAACTTCCAAGGACTTCTGAATGTCGCCTTCTCCGCCAACCCCAGGTCCCACCCGTTATCCTGAATCCCATAGATGCTCTTAATAACTTTTTTCCACAACGACTCCCTTTCCACTGAACATCTCCACCACCATTTACCAAGAAGAGCCTTATTCCTGAGAATAACATTTCCCAATCCCAAGCCACCTTTATCCTTTGGTTTGCATACCTGCTTCCATCCTACCACATGGCAATGATTCTCCCCATCACCACCATCCCACAAAAAATCCCTCATCATTTTTTCCATCTTATTTGCCACCCTAATTGGCACCTTGAACATTGACATGAAATAAGATGGCATAGCACAAATCACGGCCTTTATCAAGGTAAATCGGCCCCTCCTTGACAGGAAAGACTTTTTCCAAGTTCCTAATTTCTTATACATTTTCGAAAGAACGGGTTCCCAAAAATCCATCTTTGTGGGATTACCTCCCAACGGTAACAAGATACTTAATAGGCCACCTTTCTTTTTTGCACCCAAAAGTTGTTGCCATAGCCTCTACTTCCTCTTCCAAACAATTCAACCCCAACACTACTCTTTTGCCCAAATTAATTTTCAACCCAGAATTTGTTCCAAACATTTTTATTATGTCAACTATCGCCAACACATCATGTCTTGATTTTGCGAAGAACAAAGTGTCAAATGCGTTATTTCTATTATATCTTTCCCTACTTCGAGTCCCTTGACTGCATCGACTGCCCTTGCCTTGTCCACCATCCTCCCCAACACATCGACAACTAAATTGAATAGGAGTGGTGATAATGGATCCCCTTGTCGTAATCCTCTCTCTCCTTTTATTTTCCCACACGGTCTACCATTAATAAATATTGAAAAAGAGACATTAGAAACACATCCTCTTATTTGCAAAAGTAAAGGACTACACAGACTGCACCAGCGATTATGGGAAGAATCATAACAAAATGAAACTATGGAATAAAGACAGAGAAACCACTCTCCTTTCTACAGATAATGGCGCACTGTGAGTCAACTTTTCAGTGGGTTCTGCCAGAGGACTTAGTTTATCTATTATTTACGGTTTAACTTCAACGTGCAGAACCAATGGGAGATGTATGGTCCTACTTTTGCATCCACCGTTACATATTTGCAAAAGATTTTTGGCATTGTTCTCCCTTTTCTCATAAGCTATGATGATACTAGTAGAAAAACAGGTCTGTAACAGAGAATAAAAAATACCAGCTGTAGATATCTGTAACATCACCATATTCTGCAAAAAAACAAAAATGAAAAAAAACTCATAGTTATCTTTCATATTTAAGATAAGATAATCAAGCTACATGAAGCCAAATGGCATTGCAGCCTAAAAATATAAATGGTACGTGCATAAGTGCATAACTCACCTTTGATCTGCTGTTTGATGAATGCTTCTCCAATTTTAACAAATAAAGGATCAGAGGGATCTAGAAGGTAAGTACAGCACCATCGTGGATTGCCATTAACAGTATTCCTGTAAGAAGAAAACAACTTTTACCAAAACCAAATCACTGGATTTTAAATGTTATAAAAACTTTCTGTTAGTTCATTTGATCCCCTCAACTTAAACACGTAGATCCGAATTGAAGAGTTTTTTCATCAAGAAAATTAAATTTATATGCTTCAAAATCAGAGACATGGAGAGTGGAGAAGCATGGATCTATTGTTTATTTTTCATGCATAACTCCAAAATTATACTGACAAGAGGAGAGATACATGTAAGCAGAAAAATAACTAAGAATTATGTTGATTAGCCTTGAAACTTACATCCATAAGACAAAGTCCAATGGCTATAAATCTTATACATTCCTATGTATAGGTGAAAATATCTTGGAAGAATAAACTACGAAATAGTTCCTTCCAAATATCTGAGAAATACATCATATTGTTAATAATGTCATAAACAAAACTGGAAATATTCTTGAGTCTACATCATATATAACTATATAATAATGACATAACGAACTTGGAAATATTCTTGAATCTATATCATATACAACCAGATAAACTATCCGACATAATAGATAATTCACCAATACAACCGTGAGATTCCCTTAAGAAGATACAAGAACATTAAGTTTTAGATTTAATCATAAAATGAAAGATATGTGCTATTCGTAACTATAAACACAGAAGTTAGGAAAAATGAATTATGTGTAGCTAAAGACGTGAGTTATGGTATGTCTCGAAGCCTGCTTGAAATTTTAGTAAATCTTAGTTTAGACTATGACAAATCATGTCTTTATTAGTTCAAGATGTTACTCTAGTTCAATCCATGACTCCATAAACATAAACTGGTTTGAACCACTACATCATTCCACAACTGAAAGTGGATAAGTTGAGTTGCTTGAGTCTTTAAAGAGGGTCAGGTTGGTTGACGAAGGTGTATGTATCAGGGTTTGGAACGGGGATCCTTCAGGGTTTTTCAGTTAAATCTTTCTATGATTCTTTCTTTCAGATCAACGATTTTCCTTTCTTTCCTCTTTTCATGCTATTTGGAAAGCACCGATCCCACCAAAGTTTCAAGTATTCTCGTAGACTGAGGTTCTAGGTAAAATGCCAAATTGTTATATGATGCAAAAGAGGTGGCTTATTCGTGTTCTTTGTCCGAACTGGTGTGTGCTTTGTCGGATAGAGGTGGACACTTAGGACCACATTCTTATTCATTATTCTTTCTCAAGTTGTCTTTGGTTCAGAGGTTTGGAAGAGATGGGTTTGGTTTTGGGTAGTTCCAAGATCTCTGAACAAATTTTTTGTTGCAAATCTTGGACTTGATCTTGGCAGAAGGGTTAGAACTTTTTGGACAGTGGTAGTTCCTAGTATTTTTTGGTCAATTTGACTGGGGCGGAATAGAAAAATTTTTTACAATCTAGAAGAGTCAGTTTAAGAGTGTTGGGACAAGATTAAGATTCGGGCACCTGATTGGATTGGGAAACACTTACAGTTTAAGAATTTATCGATCTCATATTTAATGAGGGATTTGAGTTATATTTGTTGTTAATATGATCAGTGCTATTGTTTTTCTTTTTTTATCTTGCATATTTCTTGTCCGATTTTTGTAACTATTAGTTTTTATTATTTAATATAATATCGTTTCCTATTTTAGAAAAAATATATGCATACACTTTGCCTAGTGTTTGTATTATTGCGTATTTCTTGTCCGATTTTTGTAACTATTAGTTTTTATTATTTAATATAATATTGTTTCCTAAAAAATAAAAAAGAAAGATCTACATATCACTTTGCCTAGTGTTTGTATTATATACAACTTTCGACATAAAATTATTGAAAAACCTTTATCTTCAAAGTCACTGCACCACTTTGTTACTATTTGACTTTGTGCACGAGATGAGACATGGTTTCATCCCTTGAGGTCATTTAATTTAAAATAGATACATCCTCCTTCGATCATCTTCAGTGCCAAGGTGAGTAGACACTCAAAGGACTCGGAAAAATTCACAGTTAGATTTTTTCCATTTCAATTATTTTTGTCACGAAATGATTTTACATGCAACTGGAAGAAACCTGAGGGTTCTCTTCCATTTCTTTTGACAGATTAATCATCCTTCGATATCAAAGAGGTGTGATGAAATCACATTAAAGCTTCATATAGGCATGCTTCAGAGGGTGTTAGAGTGTTGTTAGTCCATTTGTTTCAGACCATACACTCAGCACAAATAATGGACAGCAACAATTCCATTAAGTGCAGATTTTTGTCAAAAATTCTGTCAATTGGTTGTTTGGGATGGGAGTTCGAGTCATGGGTGTCCTAGGGACTGTAGCCATGGTTAGAACCCTTCCTTATCATGTCTAGGGCGTGACCAAGGTGTTCTTTCAAAGCTTGGTTCATGGTCCCATCGAATTTTTAAAACAAAACACACACATGTCCCATGGTTCATTTTCTGGTATGGGTGATGAGTTTCGGGTTCTATGTGTTTGGATGGATTTTGGTTGGCTTCTAGCCCATAGCCATGGTTCATACAACACTCCATCATGTCTAGATCGAGCCATGGTTGATCAAATGGCCATTGGAACGATCCAAGACAGTAAAACAAGTCCATACATCACACGACACTGCAGGTTGCACTCTCGGCTAGCACCCTGCATTGTCCTAGGTGTTGGCTCGGTTTGTGGTTGGCTTTTAGCCCTTAGCCACGGTCCCAGCCATGCATTAGGGTGTTGGTAAGTGTCCCTGGTTGGTAGTTCAAGCCCACTTCCATTTGTTTCAGAGTTTCACCCCGAAACAGCAACATAGCTGCCGCTGCAATTTCATTCTTTGACAGCAGCAGTGAGTCCGATTCAGAGAAGGCTTGTGTGAGTTCTTGGATGGCTTTTAGCCCATGGCCTTGGACTGGACAGTACCCCAATGAGTTAGGAAGGTCATGTTTTTGGCCGTTTGTGATTTGGTTGAGTTTAGAGGTCGTACGAGAATTTACGGTGAAAGGTGCCAAAATGACTCTCGAAAGAGTGTTTTATGTTTTTGGATTCCATTCACCTATTTTCATGTTTTACAGTTCTTATGCATATTTTTCAGTATGTTTGGGGTATTTTTAATCATGGATAAACGTCGGTTTAATGTTGGTTCGATTTGGTACGAAGCCATGATTGAAAATTTAGATTATTGATCCTAATCGTCTCGTTTTTGGTTTAGTTGTTAAGTTTTTGTCAAGTTAAAATTATTTGCATGTGTCACATATTAGAATTAAGTCGCAACAAGCCTGGGAGCGATCCAACTCATCCGGTAAAAAATAAGGTTTTAATTATATTACGTGCATAAAAATATAAAATGTTTATTTTTGAGATATATGTTATATGTCTTGTGGCCACCTTATGCTTATGGGTTTGGAAGTCGGTAGGCGCAACCGAGGACCTCTCCACCCGGTGACTTACGACCGGTTATGATTATGTATGGGTACGGACATCCAGTCCAAGGGCTGTGATTGATCTCTACCGCTCAGTATACTGTGGTTTAGTCTGATCAGGCGCTTACGTTATGTTATGGGCCACTTGCTTAGAAACATTATCTCTACCAGAAAATTTTGATATGACATGACAGAGCTCTATTGAGCAAAGCTTTTACGTATGATTTTCAGATATGCACGTAGTTATAATTATTCATGATACGATTTTCA
>NC_133308.1:10457868-10501952 GCF_012295235.1 Primulina huaijiensis | reverse complement strand
TTTTTTCTTAAAATAATTATAAATATTCTTAAAATAATTTGATAGATAATTAAATATTTATAATTAATAATTAAAATAGTAGTAATATTTTGAATATTAATTTTAATGTTAAATAAAGTTTTAGTAATAATTACAATATTATTGTTTTTTCTTAAAATTATTATAAATATTCTTAAAATAATTTGATTGATAATTAATATTTATAATTATCATTTTTGTTTATTAAAATTAATTTAAATATATTTATTAGAAATATATTTGAAAATATTACGGTAATCATTAAACACAATAAATTAAAATTTAATAAAATTTATTTTCATAAGAGATAAGAGGATAAAAATGTAATTTGTGGTGTGTTGATAACTTATCCCACTTAATTTGTTAGATTAATAATCAAATAATTAATCATAAAATTAGGTCTTAAACTGGGTCAAAATGATTATTAATATATCTTAAAATTTTAACCAAACATTAGATAAATATGTGATTATTCATCTATCCTTATTTAATCACATCAACCAAACACACCCCAAGTAGATAAATATATTTACTTTGCTGATTGAAGCTTTCAACGGGGTAAAGTTTGCATAACTTTCTAGACGTAAAAAATGAGGAACTCTGTTCATTTGATAAACATTAGTTTGACGTCCAGTGGTGTGAATGTGATGAAATGACATTAAAGCTTATCAACCAAGAAGATCAATATTTTTACTTTGCTGATTGAAGCTTTCAAAGGGATAAAATTTGCATAACTTTCTACACTCTGTAAAAAATGAGGAACTCTTTGTTCATTTGATAAACATTAGTTTGACGTCCAATGCATTAATTAGCATTTTCTCCTCGTTGAATCCTTTTTTAACAATAAGAAATAATTCAATGAAGCAAAATATAGAATATATAGTGCAGCCAGAACAGCAAGAAAACAGTGAGAAACGTGTTAGTCAATAAAGGAATGGCACAAAAGAGTGCAAAATGTAAATTGTTAATTTTGATCAAGGAGGTGAAGTGGAACATGAAATAAATAGTGGCATACCAGTCCCCAAGTCTGCTTATGTTTGCTTTGGGGAAGATTTCTTTTAAAGCAGCTGGAACATTCCCAGAAAATGATGGAAGCACTTTCAAAAGAAGCAAGAGTTCATCAGCTAATAATTGAATGCAGTGATGGAGGTTTAGATATAACTTGTCAACTTTTAAGGGTTTTGTTGGCATAATGTGTCACATTCGAACAAATATATGACTGATTCAGAATGCTTAGAAGGTAAAAAAATGATGTTTAATTTATAATTACATGGAGTTAAGAATATGTGAAAAATGTCAAATCAGGAAATAAATTAACAGAGTATGTTTCAAGGTTACAAGTGTTGAATAAGTGTCTTCTAGAGAACAGGAACATATGCAGACTAGTTGTAGGCCTCACGAACCTGGCACAGTTTGGCCACAGGTCCGTGGTGGCGTTCCAGGAGGAGCCAAAATGGATCCATGTCTAGATCATGCATGTATCCAAAAAGCTAAAGCATACCTGGGATCATGCCGAGCTCTAACATCCTAGATAATATCTTTTTTTGAAGTATCAGCTGCATTTGTAACCAATTTTGAGTCAAAGGCCCACCCCACCTGAAGTGACAAGAAATAAATAAAGTAGAAAAAACAGGTAAATCATTTCAAGAAACAGTGAAATGCAATGTCAAACCTATCTTTCAGCATTCCCCGACAATTCACATACAAAGATTTTTACCACTTAATACCAGTTAACAAGTCCAAAATGACCCAAAATTGCATCTAGCAAAAATGCCTTTAAAAAACAAAAGTGCATAAAAAATTGTGGAAAAAACATGACTAAGATATAATTAATCATCAGTGAAACACTCCACACGAAGATTTTGCAAAAAAGTTGCAACCACTAAACTAATGTGCTAGCTTGTAAAAAGATTACTCATCCGCGGAAATGGTGAAACCTCTAAATATTATAATAAAGTTAGTTTTCTATCAAAAAAAAAAAATTTACCAAATTCTTTTGCATCTCAATCAAAAAGCAACAGCTTATCATTTTTGTAATAGCATTCCATTTGGTTCTAGCGCGTTATTTATTGCGTAGTACTCAATCACATACTACACCATAAAAACTGATACCCTGAAATCGTTGATGAAATGTACGCATATGCTTATTATGTATTAAAGGGTTAGTTAAAAGCTGCAAAGTTCCTGCAAAATGTACTCCAACTTTTATCTCGACTCAAGAAACAAAGAATCTTTCAACCTTTTTTCCTATGAAAATCATATTATAGTGTATCCATAACAACACAAAGCATATGCAAAGAATCTGAAGTTTTAAAATTGAAGGGCACAAAAAGAATCAAATGATTTAAACATACCCGTGTAAGTTACCCATGCGTGCCCAAGCAAGAAAGGAGGGTCCACCAAAGAAATTGTTCAAGTCTGATTTAGTAACATTGAACTCCTGCATTCAAAGAAAGAAAATTAGAGGTAGGGACAACCTTCTTTAAACAGAATGAAGGTATTGTCTAAGGAAGTGAGTATACTCAAGAAATATGGCATGCTTGATCCAGTAAAAGGTTTCTCATATCCATTAAAATGCACTTGGCTTATTGGTATCACTCATCAACTTTTACTGATGTCATGAATATACATCAAATAGGCCGAATGTGAGAAAATCCAGTTCAGACAATCTATTAGTTTTGTTTTCTAGAGTCTAGACAAAAAGTGAATGGAAGCAGTTACTACTCCCAGGTTTTTAACATGATGATTTCGAGAACAGAAATAAAAAATTAAACGAGGCTGTCAAACTGTGGAGCCAATACATAAGTGACACACGGCTGCTGAAAAGGGACATTCTATAAACTAAATTTTTCAACAATTGAAAGATCGTTAATTTCTACTGAAACAAATCCCTGGAGTATCTATCTCAGCCAATTATTGAAAAATCGGTGAGAAAAGACATTATTAAAAGTTATGAAAAACATACTGCAAAAACACTTTCCCAGATGGTTTCCTGCCCTGTAAATGCCAAAGGTAGGTTAACCCCTTGTAGTGCCATCCAATCTATCTCTTTTTCCCATCTTTCCCAGTCCCACCAAACGTATGAATCTGCAAAAGGAAAATCAAAATTTCTTTAAGATATTGGCAGAAGCAGAAAAGGAAATGCATGAAAGAGAGATGTATTTATGAACCAAAAAAGTCTCTAATCTGTAAAAGTGTAACAAGTCCAACTCAAAATATAAAACAAAGATCCATTTCTGACCTCAAAAGTTCAATATCTCAAATCTCAAAAATGTAAAAGTGTAACAAGTTCAAATTTGATCTATTGTTACTACAATTCATAGGGAGGGAGCATTGTACCTGAAGGTCCTGAACTTCACAAGTTTGCATGCAACAAAATGAATATGTGATATATCAAGATACATTAAGTAAATAAGTGAGAAGAGCAATGATCTCTCCAACCAAAAAAACCAACAGGACTCTATTTTATATTCCAAGAAATAGATAAATTGGCTTAATGATTTTCATAAGTTTAAAGTGGGTATTTTTACAAAGTAGAGACAACCTATTCTATGGAAAACAACTATACAATTTATCAGAATCAATTAAATAACTAATGTCCTGGTTCCAATGCATGAAATTGAATCGAAAAAAGAAAATATAATAACACAGGGTATTATGAAAGTTGTACGCACTAACTCTTCTCCTCAAGTTGGCACATATATCACATACATGCACAACTTGGATAGTGTTGAATAGAATGGCTCAATATAAACAAAATGAGTCATTATATCAGTTAAGCTAATCAATCCTAACACGGGAGTGCTATTTACACTCCACATTTTGTTATGTGTACCCCATCTTTAATTTTTTAATTTTAAATTGGTGGTATCTTCAATCGATGTACTTATTTTGGAAGATTGATTAATGATCTGAATTCCTAAACTAATTTATTTTAAATTTTAATTACACAATAAGTTTTGATAGATTTTTAATACATTAAATATAGAAAAATAAAAAAGATAAATACTAAAAAAAATATTCATTAAACTTATTGTTACTGTTATTTCGATCTTAATTTAAATTATTTTCACATTATGTTCAAATCAAGTCATGTTTCATACTTATTTTTTAAATATTTTACTTCAAATATTCTTTACCTTATTATTTAATTTTAAAAACAATTTTTTAAATTAATAACCCATATCTTATAAAAGAAACATGGATATTTAAAAACTGCTATTTTTAAAATAAATAATATTTATCAAATTAAGAATCAATATTTTTGTGTATAAACATTTTTTAAATGAAAAATAAAGCAGACAAAAATTAAATTTAAAATAATTTATTTATATTATAAAAATTATATAACTAAACACTAGAAAATGTATTAGATATTTTATAAAAAAATTAATATAATGATTCGGGTACATCAAAACCTATCTCAAAAAAACATAACATAAGATATTATAAAAGTTGAAATCACTACGCATATACCATAGCTAGAATTAACAGCATTCCACTTCTGTTTGGTCTCTTTCAAGAAAAATGTAACGTCCAAAAGTCAACCCACGTACATGCATGCAAATTATTTAAATTGCTTAATTGTTTTATTTAATGGATTTTAAATGCTTGCATGATGCATACTATATGATTAAGGATCTAATTGCAAGATTTTATGAAAACTGTAGATTTCACCCGAATATTCGAAAATAGGATGGGGAAAGGAGACCGGAGACGACCAAGATAAAATAAATATTTTTCAATAAATATTTTCAAGGTTCATTAATGTGATTAAATATGATTAAATTTTTCTAAAAATGGTAGAGCTCAAATTATTTTACGAGACAAGCTCATTTTATCCGGGAAGCTGGTTTTGGGCAAACGAGGGACTTTTAAAATATCAAAAGTATTATTTTTGAAAACTACTTTTTATAAACTTTTATTTTTCAATTAAATAGGTGTTATTTGGCCTAATTTACCTAAGATAAGTAGGCTTAATTGCTCCTAAACATAAAATCCCAAAACCAAAACCCATTTTCATGCAAATTACAATCTATAAAATAGAAACCAAGGGTTTGAAAGCCTCCTATCAGCCGAAAAACACACACACACTACACACACAAGTTTCGAAAACTAGGAGGAGGAGAAAACAAGGAGGTCTTTGTCACCCGTTCGTCCTTCTTCGCACCCCACGCCGACGATCGTATATTCGAGCGTTTTAAAACGCAAAGGCACATTTCTAAATTCCTTTGACGCATCATTCAAACCATATTATGCTTGTTTTGTTTATTTTTGCACGAAAAATACGTATGCACGATTCGTTTTTCAAAGTTTTGATGATTTTACGCATGTTTGATAAACGTTATGATTTCCAAAGGATTAGCTGCCAACATAGGATGTTTAATGAGTGGAACATGGACGATTAAAGGTGAAAATGAGGGCTGGAGTCGAGCTTGGCTAGGAAGAAGAGTCCTAGGGTTTCCTACATGTGCCATGTCTTCAAGGCCACGGCTAAGAGGGAAGGTGCACCGGGGCTCGGCCAGGGCTGGTCAGGGCTCGGTGTGGGACGTTACTAAGGGCTAGGAAGAGTCCTACCCATGCTGCCGGTAGGGAAGAGCACACAACCGCATGGACTCTTCCTATGCACGCACATGTGCGATCTCGGAGGGGACGGTTCGTGGCTTGGTTGGGGTGGTCTAGGCTGGTCCAGTAGGTTCTAGGGAGGATGACCTGGGGTTAGGGCTCGGGCTGGTGCAGCTGGGTCCATGGTGGCTAGATGAAAGTGGGAGAAAAGGGCCTCGGCTATGAGGAGTCCTGCGCGTAGGCTTCATGCGCGGGCTGGGCCAAGGGTGCTGGCTCAGGAGGGTTCGACGAGGGTCCAGGAGGGCTAGGGTCTGGCCTGGGCCAAGGTGGCTCTCGGCCATGGCTCGATGAATTTGGGCCGTGGCTCAAGTGGAGGGTGCTAGGGTTCGGTTGAAGGGTTAGGAGAAGAAAGGGTTCGAACCATGGTCCATGGGGGTTGGTTCATGGTTCACTAGGGTCTTTTAGGTATGAAAAGTCGATGTTTAAAGTTTGCAAAGAAAATATTTAAGTTTGAATTAATTCGAGAATTAAAAGTTTCACGAATTAGTAATTAAAGAATTAAATCGAAATCCTCGAGTTAACGTTGAATAAAAATATTAGAAGTCAAATTTAAGCTTAAATAACTATTTGGGATAGTCTCGAGTCAATAAAAGTGAGAAAATGTCAAAATCGAGAAATTTTAAGTTCAGGGACAAAACGGTCATTTTACACCTGAATAGTACGAAAAGGGTTGGCAGTGTCCCGAGAGATAATAACGCATGTTAAATGATATTTTATAACGTTTATGATGAAAATATGAGATTTTATGATTTATGATAAAGCTGCACAATTATTACTGTTAAAATGCTATTTTACGAAATTGGAAATGACACGATATTTTATAATTAAAAAGGAAAAGAAAAATAATTTTGAAAGATGTGAATTGACTGTGACAAAGAGAATAAGATATATGATTTTTGGGAATATCGCGAGGAAGAAGGTCCCAGAGGGAGGCCAACGATCGTATTTCCATTTTACGTCGATGCCTAGAGCCCGTCCCCATGCGCAATAGTGAGCTAAGAATGATCAGTCGACCAGAGGATAAAAGCTAGTCACTTTCAAGGATCAAACTTCACCCAAAATGATAAACGATTGAAAGTTTTACGATTTGACGATTTATGATTAATTTATGCTTACAAGCTTATTTTAAATAAAAATATGATTTTAATGCATGTGCTTGTATATGTATTAATTATTACTCCTGTTTAGAACATGCTGAGTCATTAGACTCACTAGGTTTGAATGCTGCAGGTGATGATGATATTGAGAGAGACGTTAACGCTTGAGTGGATCGAGTCCGGCAGTACACTCCCGAGGAACTTTATTTTCCGCATTAGCTTGATAGTCAAAGTTTTAAAGATTTTGTTAATGATTTAATTAGATATTTTTATACTTCATTTTGAAGTTAGTTTTTTATCATGTTAAAGGTTGAAATTGAATGTTGTTAATTGACGATTTAGAGATTTTTATGCACTTGAAATTTTAAATGCTAAATTATTTTGATTTATGGAAATGTTAAGTTATTTTAAGAGTAAGTTTGAAAAAAATACATCTGTACATCTTTCATTTAAGATTCAGTACCTAGAAGATTTTTTTTACAAATCAATACCTGACAACACTACAAACTTAATTTTAGCCCCTACAAAGATAAATTTACATTTTTGCCCTTTTATTATTTAAATAAATATATAATTTTATCCACCAAATTAATTGTGTGTTTTCCATCTACCAAAATATTAGTACCTATTATGAGGTTTCAAATACTTGATTTTGTTATTTGAATACTCCAAATGTGTAAAAATATACTACATTTTTGAACAATCAACATAAATTCTGTCGTTGTTAGTTTTTCATTTAAAATGCATTATGATGACTTATTCATGTCATTTTATTTTTAAAAAAATATAGTTCATCACTCATCATGAAATAAGATTAAGTACTTATTTTGACATAAAAAGTATTTATTCTGAAGTTCCAGATACTAGATTTGGCTCTTTAAATACTCTAAATGTTTAAGAAAATACTGAATCCTGAACGATCACCATAGATTCAGTCATTGTTTGTCTTTTCATGAATTGTGTATTTGGATGACTTATTCATTTCATTTAATATTTTTTTGTAAAAATATCAAATTCCCAACTAAGCATTTAATTTTAAAGTATTTAGTTTTACTTAAGAAATATCTATTTTGAGTTTGCAAATACTTGATTTCGTAAATGAGATACTCACAATATGTATTAAAATACTAGATATTCGAATAGACAACGTAAATTCACCAAGTATTGGAATTTCAATGGAAAATGCATATGGATGACATATTCATCCCATTCAATATTTTTTGTAAAAAAAAACAAATTCTAAAGTAAACATGAAAATTTTAAAGTACTTAGTTTTACTTGAGAAGTACCTAATTTGAGTTGGTAAATAGTTGATTTCATAAATGAGATACTCACAATATGTATTAAAATACTGGATATTCGAATAGGCAACGTAAATTCTCCCAGTGTTGGTATTATCATGGAATATGCATTTGGATGAGAAGTACCTAAATTGAGTTTGCAAATACTCGATTTGGTACAAGAGATACTCATAATATGTAATAGAGTACTGGATATTCAAATATGCAACGTAAGTTCACCATGTGTTGGCTTTCCATGGAAGATTCATTTGGATGGCATATTTATCTTATTTAATATATTTTTTGTAAAAAAAAAAAAACAAATTCTCAAATAAACATGAAAATTTTAAAGTACTTAGTTTTACTTAAGAAGTACATAATTTCATATTTCAAATATTTGATTTGGTACATGATATACTCATAATATGTAATAGAATACTGGATATTCGAATATGCAATGTAAGTTCACCAAGTGTTGGTCTTTTTGTGGAAGATGAATTTGGATAACATATTCATCTCATTTAATATTTTTTTGTAAAAAAAAAAACCAATTTCTCAAAGAAGCATGAATATTTAAAAGTACTTAATTTTATTTGAGAAGTACCTAATTTCATATTGCAAATACTTGATTTGATACACGAGATACTCGTAATATGTAATAGACTACTGGATATTCGAATATGCAACGTAAGTTCATCAAATATTGGTCTTTCCATGGAAGATGCATTTAGATTACATATTCATCTTTTTTAATATTTTTTGGTAAAAAATATTCTCAAATAAGCATGAAAATTTTAAAGTAATTAGTTTTACTTGAAAAGTATCTAATTTGAGTTTGCAAATAATTGATTTCGTAAATGAGATACTCACAATATGCATTAAAATACTGGATATTCGAATAGACAATCTTTCCATGAAAAATTCATTAGTATACTTATTCATGTCATTTAAATAAATAGACATAGTTCATTATTCATAATGTACTAATTGGGAGATGCATTATGAACATAGTTCGTAAATGAGCTTGAAGTTTGCACTTTAAGCATAGCTATCGAGTCTAAGATTAATTATTTATAAAATACTCATCAATATTAATTTACAATACTTTTTGATATTAATTGAATGACTTATTTGACAATTATACTTATTTGACATAATACTTATTGGTAACTATTCATTATACTTATTAGTATTTTTTTCTTTATACTTATGAGTATTAATTTATAATATCATTAATATTCATTCACAATGCTTGTTGGTATTCATTAAATGACAAGGCAATACTTCATTTGATATCATCTTCATTAGTATTCATTCATAATATTTATTGGTAATCATTTATTATATGTATCAATATTCTTTCATTATACGTATTATCAAATTTGAATTTGTAAAGGGTAAAATCAATTATCAGTGGAATCTAATTTTGTAATACTTGTAACAATTTAGGTATCACATTTTTATTTCACATATCTCATCATCAAAGGTCACTCAATATTGACTTCAAATTATATATTTTGACATCATCAAATAATCGAATTTGAGTATTTAAATATTAAAATCAAGTATTTGTGGACTCATATTAGGTATTATTTGTATTAATTTAGGTATCATATTTTAACTTCACGGATGTCATCATCAAAAATCACTCAATATTAACTTCAAACTATATAATTTGACATCATCGAATAGTTGAATATAAGTATTTAGGAAGTAAAATCAAGTATTTGCGAACTCACATTAGATACTCTTTTTACCAATTTAGCTATCATATTTTAACTTCACCAATTTAGATACTCTTCGTATCAATGCATCTTCCATAGAAAGATCAACACTTGGTAATCTTACGATGCATATTCGAATATCTAGTATTTTAATACATATTGTGAGTATCTTATTCAAGATATCAAGTATTTGCAAACTCAAATTAGATATTTCTCAAATAAAACTAAGTATTTTAAAATTTCAATACTTAGTTGAGAGTTTGTTTTTGTTTTTGTTTTGTTTTTACAAAAAAAAATATTAAATGAGATGAATATGTCATCCAAATGCATCTTCCAAGGAAAGATAAACACTTGGTGACCTTACGTTGCATATTCGAATATCCAGTATTCTATTACATATTATGAGTATCTTATGTACTAAATCAAATATTTTTAATCTCAAATTAGGCACTTCTCAAATAAAAATAAGTACTTTAGAATTTCCATGCTTAGTTGGGAATTCGTTTTTTCTTTTACAAAATTTTTTTAAAATGAGATGAATATGTCATCCAAATACTTATTCCATGAAAATATCAATACTTGGTGAACTTATGTGGCCTATTCGAATATCCAGTATTTTAATACATATTGTGAGTATCTCATTTATGAAATCAAGTATTTGCAAACTCAAATTAAGTACTTCTCAAGTAAAAATAATTACTTTAAAATTTTCATGCTTAGATGAGAATTTGTTTTTTTTTTAAAAAAAATATTAAATGAGATGAATATGTCATCCAAATGTATCTTCCATAAAAATACCAACACTTGGTGAACTTACGTTGCTTATTCGAATATCCAGTATTTTAATACATATTGTGAGTATCTCATTTATGAAATCAAGTATTTGCAAACTCAAATTAAGTACTTCTCATTTAGGGAGTAAAATTAAGTATTGGTAGACTCGAATTAGATACTTTTTGTACTAATTTAGGTATAAAATTTTAATTTAAAAAATGACACATCAAAAGTCACTCAATATCAGTTGAAACTATATTATTTTATATCCCAAAATAATCAAATTTGAGTATTAAAAAGGTAAAATCAAGTATATGTGAAATCAAATCAGGTACTATTTGTACCAATTTAGGTATCACATTTTTTATTCACATATATCATCATCAAACAACATTCAATATTATCTTCAAATTATATATTTTTACATAGTCAATCGAATTTGAGTATTTAAATGGTAAAATCAATTATTTGTGGACTCGAATTATGTATTATTTGTATTAATTTAGGTATCATATTTTTACTTCACGAATATCATCATCTGTGTCACTTAATATTAACTTCAAATTATATTTTGGCATCCTCAAATAATTGGATATGAGTATTTACGGAGTAAAATAATGTATTTATAGATTTTAATTAGATACTCTTTGTACCAATTTAAGTATTACATTTTAACTTCACAAATGACACCATCAAAAGTCACTTAATATTACTTGAAACTTAAGTATTTTTTTACACATTTGAAGTATTCAAATAGCCTGATCAAATATTTGGAACCCCAAAATAAGTATTTTATCGATCAAAATAAGTACCTTTTCTAATTCAACAATGAGTGAGAAACTATGTTTTTTCAAATATTAGATGACTTGAATAAGTCATCTAAATGTATTTTCAATGAAAAGATCAACAATTATTGAATTTATTGTGATAGCTCGAAGATCCGATATTTTCTCACACATTTGGAGTATTCAAAGAGTCAAATCAAGCATTTGAAACTCCAAAATAAGTATTTTGTAAGTCAAAAATAAATACTTAATTTTATTTCAAGATGAGTGATGACCTATGTTTTTTTTTTAAAATAAAATGACATGAATAAGTCATCATATTGCATTTTTCATGAAAAGACTAACAATGACTGAATTTATGGTGAATGCTCGAATATAGTATTTTCTTATATATTTGGAGTATTCAAATAGCGAAATCAAGTATCTGAAACCCCATAATAGGTACTTTATATGTCAAAATAAGTATTTATTTTTATTCCATGATAATTGAGAAAAAAAAAAATTTTAAATTATATTTTAAATGGAGAAGACACATGTAATTTTGTGGCTAAAATAATATATTTATTTAAATAATAAAGGGTAAAAATGTAAATTTTGCTTTGTGAGGTGTTAAAACTAAAAGTATAGATTAGTTAGGTACTGATTTTTAAAAAATTATGGCTAGGTACTGAATCTTAATTGAAAGATTGACATATGCATTTTTTTGAAATTTACCGTTATTTTAAAGGGTAAATTTTGAAAGTATGTATGAAAAAAATTTAGTAGGATTTTAAAGTAAATAAAGTTAAAAAGTAGTGGACGTTTCAAAAAAGAAGAATATTCTATTGCCACAGATATTCTCTGTTAACCATACTTCCAACTCGCACAACACATCTCAGCCACTCAAACTTTAAGATGGCTTCGAAAAACGATTTGTCCTCTTATGATGAAATTTCTCAGAAAGAAAATTTCAGAGAAGGGGAAATGAGAACCATGTTGAAGGAAATGAATACATGGTTTAAAAATTATAATCAGCAATATACACAAGAAATACTGTAGAAGATCCATAGCAGCAAGCAGTACTGGCTGGAAGATATAATTATGCGCAAAAAAGACTAGCCAGTCCCCGTACAGAAATAACGAAGTAAACTTAATCACTTGTTTCTTCTTTATCATAAGCAAGAAAAGAACAAAATTTAATGTAATTCAATTATGTTAGTACTCATTGAATCTACATACGTAAAATAGGTCAGAGAAATAAGCAGTAAAAATAATAAGTTAAAGAAATATTCTTACAGCTAGACGTCACAACATTTTGGTAATAATTCCACGGGACAGGACGCTGGATCTTCAGTCCATCATCTTTCACAGGAGGAAGGGATCCTGGCTTGGGAACTACACCAAGCTGCGTGCCACCAGTCTTATCCCAGGAAACATGAGCTCCACACCAATACTTTAAATACCAATGAAGGCCTGATATGATATCAACTGCTGTAGTTCCCTTTATCCTAGGAGTCAAGGGCAATGAAATTAGACAAGATACGTGATTAGCATTCCGACTTGAATATAGTATGAAAAAAACATTCCCTCCCTCTCTTCAAAAGCTAACTTTTTTAATGTTAAAAAAACACTATATAGTCCAATCCAAATTATGCGCCACATGTTTATTAATGGCATAACTCACCCACCTCAACTCATAGAAATCTCAACAAACACTTCCCAAGCAAAATAAGAATACAACAAAGTTTCCATCCTATCACGTTTTCAAATTCTCATGCTGTCCCCAAGCCATACTACAGCTGCCAGCTTTATCATGTGTTCCTGGATTTACCAATACGCTGACAAGAACGCATAACACAAAATATGCATTATGTCCCACTGAATTTCTCAAAATGTCAATACGAGAATTGAGAACACCATAAATTTCTTAATTCCATTATTGCAAGGTTCATCTTAACTTGCTTTACCCCCTTCAGACCACAATTTCTAGAAGAAAATTTTAGCTATTAAAGTTTAACTAGGAAATGGAAATGAAGGAACCTGTGCACCACCAATCATATAGGCAGTTTAAAGCATCAGTACATGAAATTAAGATTAGGCCAAGAGCAAGATAAGAAGACTAGGGAAGAAAAGAACAATAAAATTAGTTCTTCACAGAAAATTAACAATTTACAAGGGTGGATAGCAAGTAGGGGAAGTGTAAAGTTTTCTACTATAACATTGAAGAGCAAATACAAAAGAAAAAGTTATGTCAAATCCAGATCAGAAATCCCTCAAATACATTGAAAACGTAGCTTGTTTCGCAATTAGATTTGCATGTTCTAACAAAGCATCTAGAGGTTGTCAATGACAATCACACAAATTTCCTCTATGTAACATTACCAATCAGCGCATGTATCATTTGGCCTCACTAGCTAAAGGAATCAAAAATATGGAAAAATATTTCAACGGATAATTAAAACCGACCGGACAAGATGGCAAATTTATCAGATTGTACCTACTTTATTTCAGATGACTCTCCGCTTGAATTCTTGCAATTGCTGATTTGAAAGCAGCTTTTTCCACCACAGACGTCCTAGTATAAATCAATTCCAGACCATATAAATCAAGTTCAAGAAAATGGCAAGGTAACCTTACAGTGACAATTATTATTATTATTATTATTATTATTATTATTATTATCAATTACCTTGGTGATAATCTTGAAATCAAAGCTGGATAAATGGGTGGGCAGCAGTCTCCGAAGAACACCCTTTGCTGCCAGTTCTTGAACTGACGGGGATGGTTTTTTGGAATCCAAAAGGTTCAATAACGATTCTATGGCTCCTGGTTCTCGTACTGCAGACGATGAAGAACATAGTACTAGTAAGGTAAGTAGAATAGTTAAGATGAAGAACTTGGGATGGTTGCTGGAGTACATGTTCGGGCCTGGAGAAAATGGCATCAAAATTATTGGTTCTGTTTTCGTTTCGTGTATGCAGAGGGACTGTGGGAGAGTGCAGTTGAGTTGCCTCTCAAATGGTGATTCTTTGGTCCATTCCACCAAGCCGGCTCTTGGAAGAGTCGACTATTCTTCGGGAAAATAACTTTTTTATCCTTCGTTTAAAATTTGTTTAAAAACTAATTTTTTCATTAGTGTTTTAATTTTATATATAATAAAATTTATAATTTAATTAAACAAAAAAAACTTATTCGACTCAATTTTTCCATCTTTCTCGACTCAATCTTAGATCTCATTTCATTTCTTATCTTCAAAAAAAATCTTTTTCCTCTCAACCTTCCATCCTGTCATTTTTTGGATAACAATTAACCACGAATCTATAAATTATTCTTCTGCAACAAATCCAAAAATAAAACTATGTATTGAAAAAAAAATTTATTTTGAGATATCGAATTTATTGAGTCTCGTCAGTGTTCACGACCCAAGATGAAGAACTTCACCCTGATCGTGACACGACCCTTGGCTTCATGACCCATCTTCACGACACATGGGTCGTGGGTCATGTGCTTCACAATGAAGCACTTGTTTGTGCTTCACGACCCAAACTTGGGTCGTGAAGTGCTTCACAATGAAGCACAAACTTGAAGCACTTGTGCTTCACGACCCAAAGTACAAACATCACGACCCAACTTTGGGTCGTGAAGGGGTCGTGACGTGAAGATTTCACGACCCTTTCACGATCTATGGGTCGTGACACAACCCATTAATTTTAAATTTTTATAATAAATAACCTTTGTTTGTTTTAAATTTATACAACTAATAATCTTTTTGTTTGTTTGTTTTTTTTTACAGGTTTACTTTCTCGCTAAATTTGGAAGAAATCAATTTTTTGAATGCAAGTTAATTTTAGGATCAAAATACGTTGAAATCTGTAAGAAGATTGTATCATTTTTAAATGAGAAAGAGATAGAATACTTGGTGCATTACACTCAATTTGGTAATTTAATTTTATGTGTTAAGGATTATAACAATTTCAATCAAAACTGAGTCGAGGGTTATGACTCATCAGAAAATTGGGCACGCGATCCAATTTTGGTGGGTCGAGATGGGTCGAGAAGCATATTATTATAAAATTTGTTAAAAATTTTAGTATAATTATAAAATTTGTTAATGTTTATATACAATAAACATTAATTTCATATGCTTCGATATACATTCAATAAAGTGAATATGTAATGAAATTTGTTATGAATTTTTTTTATTTCTATTATTATTTGTTAATGTATGAATTTTAGTGGAATTATAAAATTTGTTAAGATTTTTAGTCGAGTATAAATTCAACCCACATTGTTAGAATAAGAGATACATTCTTCTACTTGTTATGAATTTTTTAACTAACATACTTAAATTATAACATATAACTAATGTTTACACAAATAAATTTTATATATATATTTACATTCTATTCATATATAAAGTGAATTATATATTATAAAATGATCAAAACTCAAAAATATCAAAAATTTCCTACCCACTCGACCCATCTCGACCCAACCTCGACCCAACCCCTAAACAAAACCCTAAACCAAACCTCTAACATTATCACTCGACCCACTCTTTTAATTTTTTTTTATTTAAAAGACATAAAAAAATTTAGAAGAGTGGGTCGAGCACTCTTCATTTTTTTTATTTAAAAAAAAATTATTTAAAAAAAATTAGAAGTAGAAGAGTGGGTCGAGCTCTTCTCGACCCACTCTTCATTTTTTTTTTGTTTTCAAAAAATTTATTTTTTTAAAAAAAAATAAAAGTAGAAGAGTGGGTCGAGCTCTTCTCGACCCACTCTTCCATTTTTTTTTTTTAAAAAAATAGAAGTAGAAGAGTGGCCCACTCTTCATTTTTTTATTTTAAAAATAAATAAAAAAAATTAGAAGAGTGTGTTCTTATCTCTTAAAAAAAATAAAATAAAAAAAATAAAAAGAATGGGTCGAGGTCTTCACACCCAGCACCTCGACCCACTGGGTCGAGCGTCTGAAGAGTGGGTCGAGCTCAACCCGAACAAAGAGCTCGACCCCAGGTGAAATTTAACTAACTAATTAATGAGCTAATTAATGATCTTATCTAACTAAAATATTCAACTTCATTTTCTTGATTTAAAAAAGTCAAAATCCCTTTTATTTAATTAAATTTTAAATGGATCGTATATTTTTTATTGACCCACTATTCTTCCTTGTACTTTTGTTTATTTATTTTTTATTATTATTATTATTATTTTAGTTATTAAAATTGACGTTAACATTTCATTATTTTATAAAGCCGTGACACAAGAAATCAGTGTATTTTTTTAACTTTTTGTTATATGTTGACAATATTAACATTTTGTCGATTCTTTTCTCTAAGTAAGTTTGTCAATCCCATAATTAAATTGACAAAAACTACTCAAAAATTATAATTAAATTTACCAATAACCATAAATCTAATATAAAACACAAATAAAAGATAAAACTATTATAAGCTAAACTAATTGCTATTTTCATCTTTTAAGTGTGTGTATCCAATCTATGATATTCAATTACTTTTAATAGTTTTTGTAGAGTTTTAGAAATATTCAATCTATATTTTTATATACTTTATAAAAATCTTGTGGTATTCAAAATGAAATTTTATAAAATTTTAAAAAATCATGTGATATTCAACATTAAATTTTTTAAACTCTATAAAAATATAGAGGTATACAAAATAAATTATTTATTGCAAATCTTGAAATATTAGGTACAACTATTAAAAGTAAAATATTCTATTCTACTCATATCAAATATTTGAATAGATTCTACTTTAAAAACACCTCATAAATCATCATTCTTTCCTTCTATAAGAAAATGTCGGTAGTTGCACCTGCCCCTCGCCCCCTCTATTTTTAAATCTTTGTTCGGGTGGGAAAGTGGAGATGTGATTTAGGCTTTTGGGTTGGGAACTTTGGGGGCACCGCTTGCACCTCCCCAAATTTCTGTGTTGGGATCGGGTCAAAGTTTTAGAGAGAATGAATAAATTCTTTTAAAATTTTCTTCATTTTGAACTGTTCTTAACAGTTTTCATGATGTTAAGAAGTATTGTTGAATTGCTAGACTTGTTGAACCACTAAAAGTGTAATTGTGAAAACGTCTGGCTTGACTAGTGATAGATTATAGTTGACAGTTTAACAATAAATGGCTTAAAATGGGCTTTGCAAGAATGCAAATACGTAATGTAATGACATAAATTTTTTTATGAATGTCCAGAGATAAAACTCTTACGTCACCCCTTTTTCCACTTAGGTAGGTTTCCACTAAAAGACTTTGGTTTTACAACGTCTTGTAATAATCTACTTCAGTTAGGTCTTATCACTGCCTAATTGAAACTACTAGTTATCACTTTACAACTCTAGATATTTAAAAATATTTGGTTCACTAGACAAAAAACATAAAACCCAACAGTCAGATTTCACAGCTTTAGTTGTTGGTGTAACACAGATTGATCTTTGATGATCTAATATGATTCTGGTAAGCAAGTGCTTAAATGAGCAGCTAAAAATCGAAATATTATATGTGCTCAAGATCTTTGAAAAATGCAGTTTTGAGAATAATTGTGGTTGGTCAAGAGAGTTATTCATGTTTGAAATCTGCATGTTAATAGTTGTAAATCTCCAACTATTGGATTTTTTTTCAACGAGCATCATAATGGATGTGTCACTTTCATATCATTAATGCTCTGTGTGCCTTTGAGACTTCAAATCATTTGTTTTGCAGAAAGCTGAGAATTAGATAGCTTTCTGTCATTCAGAAGTTACGTTGATAGGATACTTGTAATGTTTCCAACTGAGGCAACTAATTTAACAACTTGACTATAGTTTCTCTTTAGATTTAACTCTTTCCTGATCGGTGACAGTGCGAATTTATTTTCAACGATTTGAACACTTGGGCTATCGACCAGTTTTGATAGATGATAACTTTGCAGCTTGAGTTCAGATATTTCTGCATCTTGAATTCTTAATCCGAACGGATTGATCTTCTTAAGCATTGTTTGAACTGTTTGATCTGGTACAGTGGTTCGAAACTTGAAATACATTTAAAAGTAGCTGGACCTGAAACAGCTCAACGATGTTCTTTATTACTCACAAAACTTAAGGGTACTTGAAATATTTTTACAAATTTTCTCTTTTTGGTGATGAAAAAACCAATATGTAAATCTATACAAGAAGTTACATATAGCCAAACATACAAGCAAGATGAATTTCATTAAGGAAATTAAATGTTATTTTAAAGTTGCATTAAATTAAAAGCATTTCATATTACACATGAAAAAACTTATCTTCTATGACTTGAACTGTTGCTTCCACCAAATCTTCTTCTTCTCTCTTTTTTTTTTCCAGGCTTCTTCTTTCTTCATTGTGCTTAGATTCTTCAAACTTAGATCTTTCGGCTCGTCGTTTTTACTCTTCAAGCTGCTTGAAAATCCACTACTTTCCATTTTTTACATCACCACGTTGCATATGATCAAGAATTTCATGCAACTAACTTCCAATGGTGGTTTGGATATGATCAAATCGGGCGTCCATATGTTGTTGGGCTTGGGTTGTTTGACTTGGTAGAGTTATACCCAAATTTTCAGTCTGGCGCTTGGATGCGATTTGATCAGCGGTGAGTAGTGAGAAGTTATTTTCCAGAGAACCAATAACACGTAGAACATCTCTCCGAAAGTTGTTAAAGAAACAATATGAGAAAACTTGAAGAATCGTTTGCTGGGCACCATGAGGTGCTTCAAACAAAATATTCTTCAAGAGCTGCAATAGCTCGTGTTCTAATAATGGTAACACCAATGAATTAAATCGAGTTTGGTTAAATAACCAAGCGGAAGACACTCGAAGTAATCCTTCGTGAAGAAAGCTATTATATTTGAAAGTCATTTAACTTGTGTAATCTGAATAATTGAAAAAGGAGATCAGTTCTAGCATATATCAGTTCAGTTATGGTGAAAGCTGAACTGACGGATGCTCTAACTGATCAAATCAGTTTTAAAACAATAGTTAAACAGGAAAATACACAAGATATGTTTATGGATGTTCGGAGACTTCAACTGCTCCTACGTCACCCATTCTACCTCCTCGGGTAGAATACACTAGAAGACTTTGATTTATACAACACCTTATACAAACCCACCCAGCTTAGGACTTACCCACTGCCTAACTGAACTCCTAGACTAGACTGAAGGCAGCACCTTCCAGACAACATTTGTTTAGCGTGTGTGTGTCAAAGACTATATACACAAGTTTAATATCTTTGTGCAAGACTGTATTTGAGTGGTGGTGGTGAGAGATTGTGTGTGAGAACTAGAACAATGAATACATCAAAAAGGTGCTCTCACACACTGAGGGAAAAGATCTTCTAAACTAAGCCAATGTGACTTTGTATTCCCTCTGGGCTGATTGCTTCTTGTAAGCTGATAAACAGTAAGCGTGCCCTTTTTTTTCTTTTCTCACTGCTTTGTTTATTGCTGATGGTCTTGGTTCGTATTTATACCAGCAAGATGATCGTATACCAAGACTCATCACATGTGACTGTTGCAGCTTTGAATGCGTTCCTTGAACTTTGTGTCTCAACTTTTCCGACATGTCTTCAGGAATCTCTCGGATTTAATCTTTGTTGCAACATCTATTAACTGTACTACTGATAGTACAGATGCTTTATCAAGTTCGCATAGCTGGATTCCATTGAATAAGCTTGTCATGTTTTCCACACTGATTGATTCCTAATTGATGCCTTGAACTGGTTTGGTGAAATCAGTTGGCTCGTCAGCTGAACTGGTTACACTAGTTCAGTTGAACATGTCTGTTAAGCTTTCCATCAGTTGAGCTCTTCATCAGCTGGCTGGGCTTCTGAAGGTCTTATGCTGAATTACCTATCAACTGATCAATCAGTGGAACCGTTCTTCTATACGTCAGTTGGACTGATTCCGTTTAGGAAATCAGTTGGAATTCTCGAAAGCTTCAGTTTAGGCGATATAACTGATCAGTTCAACTTCTGATCTGTTCCAGTATCCTGCGCACTATGATAACTCATTAGAAACAAAAAAACAAGTTTTGTTAACATCAAAATCAAGATTACGAACATGAAATGTTCCAACAAAACTGCTTTATCTCGACATTGTTGAGTATTTCAGAGAGATTCTTGATTTGTATGTAAAGTTGATCGAGTAGGACTTTGGAAGAATTATCGTCGAATTCCAAGAAGACATTTACGTTAAAATCAGAAAAAGACTCTTCTTCAAGAACTGGAGATCCTGAGTGAAGCTACAACTGATGGAGGAGAAGAATAGAAGAATTTTCAACTTGAAGATCATTGGTTGAGTCAGCGGCTGGAATTTTCAAATCTTCAGACCGTGGTTCAACCATTTCTTCCTTGCCATACTTGAAACGTCTACTGTTTTAAAAATGCGGAAAATTTATTTATTATAAAAGCTCGCAATTACAAAATGACATTTTAAAATAATCGTATTTTTTTGCCAATTAGAGTACCGCAGTTTAAAATAACCAACATCATCTCAAAATCCACGTAAACTTAAACGTGTAAAGATCAAAATATCACCAACGTATAAAAATGTGTAACTCCTCTCAATAACTCATAATCAAAAGCGGAAAAATACGCGGTCCTTAGGTCATGTCCTCGTAACAGAGCTGCCTACTCTGAGTTCGGCGCCTCCAGTCTCCTCAGCATCAATCTCACCTGCATCACACACACCTAGTGAGTCTAAAGACTCAACACACCTGTACCAGGAATAAAAAGTACATACACAGGCACACAACAGTGAAAAATATCATACCCAACTTAACTTTCATTAAACGTGTTGTATAAAATCATAACGTGTCAAATCAAGTCATCTCATGTCCTCATAAACGTATACATTTTCTTTTTAATTGAATTCAGTTTATTAGTTGTGACTTTTGTATCAGCTCTATCGTATCAGCTCTATTCGATGGATCCATCTATAAAACCATGGTACCCGGCGGCGGGGACATCAGCCACAGCATTACCCGTCCACTGAGCCTTGGCCTCAGATCAACACATCTCATGTCATTGTATACATATACATCGTCAGTCACAATCAACTTTCATCCTTCAAAAATATTATCATATTCATCACTTAAAAAAAACATGCATATACGCAACTTTTTCCTTAAAACCAAGCATGCACTGTATTTACCATAATTTCATAAAAATCATAACGTGATGCATGCACATTTAAACTATCACAAATTTGTTCTCAAGGTGATGTCAGGACCAAAATCTCACCCTGGGTGCAAAATGACCATTTTGTCCCTAGAAATCCAAAAATTACCGTTTTACCCCTGGACCTCTAAAATTGACCCGAAACTTACCAAACTCCTTAAAATGTCCCAAAACATATTTAAGAGCATTCCTAGACGTAAACTCAAACCCAATTCACAACTTAACCGATTCGTTTTAAAACATGGACTGGGGTCTCAGTTTCAAAATCAAGGTTAATAAATCTATTAATGGGCCCTAATTTGTTAATTTAAAGTTTAAATAGAGTATTAAGCCCAATAAGCTTAAAAGTAGACACATTAAATCCAAACACACTCTCAAAAAATATTTCGTGTTGGAAAGATTTTGAAAATATTAGCCGAACCCTTAAAAAGTCTCCCCATTCGATAAAATTTGCGTACCATTAAAAATAAAGTCCTGCGGGTAAAAAAACCCAAAAAAATCCCATTTTTGAAAAATACACTTATAAAAACACCTTATATTAATTAATAAAAATAAATCATGTAATTAAAATAATTTTCCTGAAAATTCTCCGGTCTTCGTTCCTCGTTCGAGCGTGAAATGCATCTAGAAATCCTAATGCATGAGCTTTTAAATTTTAATGAAATAAATCCTATCACGCATGAATTGTGCATAAAATGCATAAAAATAATTAAACACATAATTAAAAATAAAAATCCTAGATTGCATGCATTCAGGTTACGTGAATTAAATTCCTGGACATTACAACTCTCCCCCCTTAAATAAAATTTCGTCCTCGAAATTTAGAACGTACCGAATAACTCCGGGTAGTGACTCCTCATCTCGGTCTCAGTCTCCCAAGTAGCCTCCTCCTCAGAATGATTCAGCCACTTGACCTTGACCATCTGGATCACCTTGTTCCGAAGCCTCTTTTCCTGTCTGTCCGGAATCTGCGTGGGTCTCTCCTCAAAAGACAGGTGCGGCGTCAGCTGAAGTGGCTCATAGTTAAGCACATGCGCAGGATTCGACATGTCCTTATGCATCATGAAGACGTGGAACACATTATGAACTCTGGCCAGATTCGGCGGTAAAGCAACTCTGTATGCGAGTGTCCCAACCCTCTCTAGGATCTCAAATGGTCCGATGAATCTAGGACTGAGCTTGTCCTTCTTCCCGAACCTCATCACTCCCTTCATCGGTGCGACCTTCACGAAAACATGATCCCCTATTGCGAACTCAATATCTCGCCGCCTCTGATCAGCATAACTCTTCTAACGGCTTTGTGCGGTCCTCATCCTGGCCACTAAATCTGTTGTCTGTCTGACAATATCCGGACCCAACTCTGCTCGCTCCCCTACCTCAGCCCAATAAACTGGCGACCTACACTTCCTCCCATACAGAGCCTCGTATGGAGCCATACCTATCGATGCATGATAATTGTTGTTGTATGTGAACTCCACAAGAGGTAACTTCGGCTCCCAGCTGCCCTGCAAGTCGATCATGCAAGCTCGGAGTAGGTCCTCCAGAATCTGAATCGCCCTCTCTGACTGACCGTCTGTCTGAGGATGAAAAGCAGCGCTGAACAATAACTTCATACCCAACGCCTAGTGAAGTCTCTTCCAGAACGCAAACGTGAACCTCAGTTCCCTGTCTAACACTATGGACACTGGAATCCCGTGCAGTCTAACTACCTCTCTGATGTACAACTCTGCGTACTGATTCATGGTGAATGTCTTCCTGTTCGGTAAGAAATGAGCTGACTTAGTGAGTCGATCAACAATCATCCAGATGGAATTGAATCCTCCAGTAGTCCTCGGAAGCCCTGTCACAAAATCCATAGTAATATTCTCCCATTTTCACTCGGGAATAGGGAGTGGTCTCAGCTTCTTTGCAGGTCTCTGATGCTTTGCCTTAACCTGCTGACAAGTCAAACAATTGGAGATGAATCGCAGAATATCGCTCTTCAAGCCCGGCCACCAATACAGAGTTTGTAGATCCTTATACATCTTCGTACTCCCTGGATGGATGGAGTGCGGGGTGCTGTGGGCCTCACTCAAGATATCTGCTCGAAGAAAATCACTGTCAGGAACCCATAGGCGGTTCCTATATCTGACTATGCCGTCCACAAACTGTATACAGTCTCTGGCCCTTAGTATCGTCCCTCTGTCTCCACTTCTATAACTACTCGTCAGAAATCTGCCCTGACCGGATTCGGTCTCTCAGAGTCGGCTGTACAGTCAAAGTAGCAAGATTCAGGGCCTCTCCCCTGGCATAAAGTGCAATCTCAAATCCCTGAATTTCAGCTTGTAGCGGTCTCTGCACTGACAGATGAGCAATCACTACGTGCTTCCTGCTCAGAACGTCTGCAACTACATTAGCCTTACCCGGATGGTAGCTAATGTCGCAATCATAATCCTTAACCAGCTCAAGCCATCTCCTCTGCCGCATGTTCAGCTCCTTTTGTGTGAAGAAGTACTTCAGGCTCTTATGATCTGTAAAATTCCTGCACTTTTCCCCATACAGATAGTGTCTCCAGATCTTCAGGGCAAATACAACTGCTGTTATCTCGAGGTCATGAGTCGGGTAATTCTTCTCATGAACCTTCAGCTGTCTGGACGCATAGGCTATGACTCTGTCCTGCTGCATCAGAACTGCGCCCAACCCAAACTTCGATGCATCTGTATACAAACTCTCCCTGCCCTCATGGCATAGCTAGTACTGGTGCAGTGGTCAATGCTAGCTTCAGTCTGTCAAAGCTCTCCTGACACTCGGATCCCCAAACAAACTTGGAATTCTTCTTCGTCAAAGCGGTCATAGGTACTGCAATGGAAAAGAAGCCCTGGATGAACTTCCTGTAGTAACCTGCCAATCCCAAGAAACTACGAATCTCTGTCACGTTCTTCGGGACCGACCACTCTCAGACTGCCTCTACTTTTCTGCGGTCGACCTCTATGCCATCCTGAGATACAATGTGGCCCAAGAATGCCACCCTGTCGAGCCAGAACCCACACTTGCTGAACTTGGCATACAGTCATCTATCCTGTAGAATCTGTAACACTGTCCTCAGATGCTGACTGTGCTCCTCCCTTCTCTTCGAGTAGATCGGAATATCGTCAATGAAAACCATGACGAACTAATCCAAAAATGGCTGGAATACGCGGTTCATGAGATCCATGAAGTTTGTTGGCACGTTCGTCAGGCCGTAGGACATCACCAAAAACTCATAGTGCCCATAACGCGTTCGGAAGGTTGTCTTATGCACATCTGACTCTCTCACCTTCAGCTGATGGTATCCGGATCGAAGGTATATCTTGGAGAACACCGAGGCTCCCTGAAGCTAATCAAATAAGTCCTCGATCCTAGGCAAAAGATACTTATTCTTAATTGTGACCCTGTTCAGCTCTCGGTAGTCAATGCACAGTCGCTTGCTGTCATCCTTCTTCTTAACAAAGAGAACCGGTGCGCCCCATGGAGAAAAACTAGGGCGAATGAAACCCTTATCCAGCAGATCCTAAATCTGATCCTTAAGCTCCTTCATCTCTGCAGACGCTAATCGGTAGGGTGCCTTAGATATCCGCACTATCCCTGGCATGAGCTCAATCGAAAAGTCCACCTCTCTGTCTGGTGGAATGCCTGAAACATCGTCAGGGAATACACTGGAGAACTCACTGACCACATCCACATCCTCCAGCCTCTCACTGACTGGCTCCGTCACTGATACAATGCTGGCTAAGAATGCTTGGCAGCCTCTCTTGATAAGCTTTCTCGCACTCATGCAGGAAATGATGTGCGGGAACTGCTGATGTCTAGCTGCCTCAAAAACAAACTGTTCCCCACTGGGAGGTCTGACGAACACTAACCTCTGGCGAAAATCTATGACTGCTCCATGAGAAGAAATCCAGTTCATGCCCAAGATGATGTCAAACTCTGGCAGCGGTAGTAATATCAGATCTGCCTGTACCGCATACTTCTACAACCGGAGCTTCAATCTTTTCACTATCTGAGAAGTGAACATCTGATCCTCGGATGGGATCGATAATCTGAAACCCAAATCCATTGCTACAGGTATGATTCCTAGTCGCTTCACGAAGGATTCAGATATAAACGAATGCGTAGTTGAACTTAAGGGATTTCTTATCGTTGAACTTAAGGGATTTCTTATCGGATTCAGATATAAACACCTGCAATATATATCCTTCCTGCGATAAAACATACCATCAAATCTAATGTAGTTGAACTTAAGGGATTTCTTATCAGCAATTAACCCAAAATCCTCGAAAAATAACTGAGTTAACCCAAACATCAATTCTCAAAAATTTGAAATTCATCCTCAAAAAAATCAAAAACTGCAAATTATCCCTTAAAGTTATGAAAATTGCACAATGCTCCTTGAAATATTCGAAAATTACAGTTTGACCCCATAAAATCATTGAGCGATAAATTTGTTCTCAATCCACTAATTTCATTCTTAGTCTCAACTAGGTAGAGCATGCATCCTAATTCTTTCTAAGTCATCAGTTCCCATAATTAAATCCTCATACAAGCATAAAACCCAAGCAATTGTACAGTAATTTAAAATCTTAAACCAAAGGGTTACCGGTAATCAGTGTCGAGTCTGGTGTTCCCTCAGCCTCCTCTGCGTGCATCACATAAGCCCGGCCAGTAGTGGGGCCCTTGTTCCTAGGGCAATCCGCTGCTTTATGGCCCTCCTGACTGCATACAAAGCACTTGAAGGTTCCCCACCTGCAGTCGCCGAAATGGAACCTGCTGCACTGAGGGCATGGCTTCCTGTCATCTGGCTTAGGCGCCCCTGGCGCCTGAGGAGGTCTCTGCTGCTGTGGCTTCTTACCCTCTCCCTGGGGCCTCTGCTGTCCCTGCTGCCTCGGTGGCCCAGTAACCTGCTTCTTCTGTGGCTGAGAACTGGACTGGGCCTGATGCCTCTTTCGCTGCATCTCATGGTCTATGTCTCGCAGTGCCTGATCTGCCTGAAAAGCGTAGGCAGTGGCCTCCTCATAACCTGCCGACCTCATCAGCATGACGTCCCAGCATAGAGTGGGTCTCAGTCCATCAAGGAAATGCCTCAGCTTCTGGGCGCATCTCCTCCTATCATGGGCACAAAATGGCAGCCCCTGTCAAACTTGCGGATGACCTCCGCCATAGATAAATCCCCGTGCAGGAGGCTCATGAATCTGGCCCACGTGAGAGTAGCCACATCCACTGCATGTGCAGCTCTCTCCCACCACAAAGATGCATCATCCCTCAGCATATAAATCGCGCACCTGGCCCAATCGTCATCCCTCATCTGCAGATAATCAAAGTGCAACTCCAGCAACCTAATCCATCCCTCTGCAATGGATGGATCATTAGTACCGCCGAACTCCCTACGGAACTACTCAAAAACATCGGTCTGCTGTCTATGGACCTGCTGGCCTAGCTGGGCCTGCTCCATAAGTCTAGCTATCCCCTCAAGTACTCGGGTAGCTGGGTCCCTTGGTGGTGGTGGCGGAGGGCCCCTGCCACCCTCAGGGATATCATCCTGTCTGTCTGTGCTAGGAGCGCATTTGGGAGGCATATCTGAATATAGTCCAATTCAAAAATGTAACCCATCATGCCATTAATCTAGTTTTAAAACAATTAACTTTAAAGCGTAAAAGCAGTGAAACGTATACAGTAAATCATGAAAGCATGTAGATGATAAAAGTAAATCATTTAAACATAAAGGCTTACAGACTTGAGGCTTGAAGACTGAGCGGCATAAGCTGGCGGTGGCACAACCTTATACAGGACTCTTGCCCTGATACCAACTGAAACGTCTATCGTGTTAAAAGTGCGGATTTCTTTTTTTTTTTTAATCAAAGCTTGCAATTACAAAATGACATTTTAAAATAATCGTATTTATTTGCCAATTAGAGTAGCGCAATTTAAAATTACCAACATCATCCCAAAATCCACGTAAACGTAAACGTGTAAAAATCAAAATATCACCAACGTATAAAAATGTGTAACTCCTCTCAATAACTCATAATCAAAAGCGGAAAAACACGCGGTCCTTGGGTCATGTCACCGCACCATGGCTACCTACTCAGAGTTCGGCACCTCCAGTCTCCTCAGCATCAAGCTCACCTGCATCACACACGACTAGAAGGTCTAAAGACTCAACACACATGTACCAGGAATAACAAATACATATACAAGCACATAGCAGTGAAAAATATCGTACCCAACATAACTTTCATGAACTTAAAAACATGAATTTAAACGTGTCGTATAAAATCATAACGTGTCAAATCATGTCATCACAAACGTACACATTTTCTTTTTAATTGAATTCAGTTCATTAGTTGTGACTTTTGTATCAGCTCTATTCGATGGATCCATCTATAAAACCGTGATACCCGACGGCGGGGACATCAACCACAGCATTACCCGTCCACTGAGCTTTGGCCTCAGCTCAACATATCTCATGTTATCATATACATATACATCGTCAGTCACAACCTGTAGAGCCCAAAAATCAGTACATTTAAATCTCATGCATTTGTTTAATTGCTAAATCATTAATTTAAGCTTAAAATGATTTTTGTGATGCATGTTTTATGAAATTGCATTATTTTAAATTATTTATGTTTATTTAATGCACGTTAAAAGTTTTCCCGAGTTTAATGTTTCAAGCGATTATTCGATGCAGAATCGAGGAAAAGAGACCGGCGACGATTTTGATAATTTTAAAATGTGGTATTTTATTTTTTTAAGTTAAGATTGGAGCATTTTAAATAATTTATTAAGTTTAGCATTTTAAAGCCTAAATTATTTATTTAGTAGTTTTAGAATTTTAAAACTTTTAAAGTTAATCTCTTGTGTGCTTTATTTTAAATTTATTGATGCTAGTATTTTAGTAAAGTATTAGTATTTTATGTAGTGAGTTTATATGTTATTAATATTTTTAATTAGCCAATTAACTCACTAATTACCTCCCTAATCACACTAACTCACGCACACACCCACTAAAACACATGTTATCGGCTAACACACACACACACCCACTTCATTGTTCACTTTCATAATTTTTAAAAGACAAAACTAGGCTTCATAGTAGAGAGAGGAGACGCCTATTTTCTTCATCTTTTCCAGCAATTTTCGTGAGTTTTCTTAAAGAGAAAACGAGCCACTAATCGTTCCGAATCAAGCCTCGCACCGTTTCTGCTTTGGTATCGTCGTATCGTGAGTTTAAACATCAAAAGGCATGTATATTCTGTTTTTCTTGTGTCGATCTAGTCATATTATGTGTTGTGATGTTTTTATGCGAGAAAATTCATGTTTGATGTAAATGGTTTGAGCAGAAAATTGTTTGATGAATCTATGCAACGTTTTTAGATATCAGAACTTTGTTTTTACTTTATTTTGAATTATTTCGATTTTTTGGTCAAGATTTAGGGAAATCTTTCAACAGATGAAACGTAGAACATTTTTATACCTTCGATTTGATACAAAATTTGAAATATTTGGACAAAAATTGAGTGAGTTATGACCGTTTCTGTGGGACTGCTCAAACAGTGTTTTTCTGAAAATATGTTATTGATGTGTTCTTGAAGTTTTATTGTTACAGGCTTCGTTGGGGATCGACGGGTGATCGCTGCTGAATTTAGGTATATCGTTAATGTTGTTGGGATGGTTATTGACGTTTCGTTTCGCGTCTTTAGGCACTTGGGAGGATGAGTAGTCGTAAAAATCGCTTTGGTTGTCAAAAGTCGTGTTCACGGGTTTATTGTGTTACTTGTGATGCGTGGTTGTTTTGGGGCAATTGTATAGGCTTGAGTCAGTGTCATAGTATCCTAGGATGAGTCTCAAGGTGTCGATTCATGGTCGGGATGATCGAGTTAGGGAGTTTAAGTCGCAAGCACAGGAAATTTCGTTGGTTTGCTCTTCCCGCAGGTAAACGGACCCAGGGACGGACCCTTACATGGGGTCCGTGCCTTTGTTTCTTCCGAATTGTCATTCTCCAGAGCCTACACAGACCCTTAGACGGACCCAAGCACGGGGTCCGTGTCTTTACTTCTTTTCGGGTATAAATTTACAGAGCCTACACGGACCCGTAGCCGGACCTGGGCACGGGGTCCGTGTACTCGAGATTTTTGGGAAAAATTATATTGTTTGCTTTGGGGTTTTATGTCATGGTTTAGTACGACGATTAATTGAGGTCAAGTCCCGAGTGATCTAGAATGTCATAAGCTATTTATTTAATTCGGTGGTGAGAACGAATACCTACATCTAAGCTATGCAAGTTAAGTGTTGAAATTCATGTTAGTATGTGCAGCAGTGGCCCCAAGCGAGTACCAACGAATCCCTCAACGCCAAATAAGTATGTTCGACGTGAAAAGAAAATGCTATTAAGTTTTTGGAGGTATGCTAAATGTGTTGGGACCAAATTATGTATGGGATTAGAAAGCGATAAAGTATCATCAGGGACCAATCCACCTCGTTAAATTATGAATGGGTTTAGATCAGGATTGGAAAGCGGTAAAGTATGACCATGGACCAATCCACCCGTTAAATTATGAACGGGGATCTCATGTATGTGGCAGTGGATCTTCCCTGTCAGCCCAGTTCTGTGGTTTAGTCTGATCAGGTGTATTTATGTATGGGTCATTTGCTTTGAAACATGCCTCTACGCAAAATGATGAAGTTTATGTATGTACAAGTATGCAAGCATGTTTAAGAAAAGTTTTATGTTGATGGCACGTCTATGATATGTACGTAGGTTCAAGCTTATGTATGCATGTTAAAGTTCAAGTATGTACGTTCTATTTTAAAGTTGCATGTGATTTTATTACGTATTACTTGTTACTTCCAGTTTATACATGTTGAGTGTTTAGACTCACTAGACTTGATCGATATAGGTGAGGATGAGTTTGAAGAGACGAGAGGTGGGGACCAGTGAGCTGGCTTGGACTGAGCGGGGGGCTAAACCCGAGGACCGCCATATTTTAAGTTCTTATGAAATGTTCAAAATACTCTGATTTCACGTTTTGATTACAATGTTTAAACAAGAATTTTTCCTTAGTAACTTTAGTTATGTTCACTTTTTTGCAAATATTTTCGGTTGGACAGTTCGTTTATGATCAAAGATTGAAAGCTTGTTTGGTATTTAAGAAAATTTTTATTTTTCCGCAAATTTTAAAATAGTTTAAAATTACGGTACGTTATACAACCAACTCCCATCCTTCAAAAATATTATCATATTCATCACTTAAAAAAACATGAATATACGCAATTTTTTCCTTAAAACCAAGCATGCACCGTATTTACCATAATTTCATAAAAATCATAACGTGATGCATGAACATTTAAAATATCATAAATTTGTGCTCAGGGTGCTGCCAGGATCAAAATCTCACCCCGGGTGCAAAATGATCATTTTGCCCTTGGAAACCCAAAAATTACCGGTTTACCCCTGAACCTCTAAAATTGACCCGAAGCTTACCAAACTCCTTAAAAATGTCTCTAAACATATTTAAGAGCATTCCTAGATGTAAACTTGAACCAAATTCACAAATTAATCGATTCGTTTTAAAAATTGGACCGGGGTCTCGATTTTAATCCGAATCGAACCGAAACTTAACCAAAACTTTCCCAATTTTTTACCACGCCTTATAAACTCTTAAAAAACCTTAATTTCCCCAAAACCAGTCCCTCAGGCCTTCGAACAAACCTTGGACAGCAGCTGGAAAAATCCAGCAGAACACTCTTCAACCCTAATCGAGACAATGACACGCGATCACCCCCTTACACCAAAGCCGATGGTTCTAGCCACGAATCAACCTACTAGGGACAAAGACCAGACCCTACTGGACCTACCAGAACCAAGCCACCGGCCCATGCACACTGCAGCAACCTACATGCTCTAATCCTCGAGACCTCACTACCGCAGCCACTAATATACTCGATCGATCGGCTACTATGGTGGTTCCAACGATGGTTGGGCCTCCTTGAGCCATGACTCAGACTCATGATGGTCTGGTCTAGGCACACCGCCGTCCCTACCGCTTTCACTCGATCTACTCAAACTCGAAGCAAACCCTTAACAATTCCTCACGGTTACTAACGTACAGACCACCAACTCATTACGTCCTATTGACAGCACACTCTCGATCAAAGAGATCCTTCAGCAACATCACTCGACAGCCCCCTCGCAACCATGATCAAAGAAACGTGAGAATTTAACAAGTGGAACAATAAAACATGTGCCTACTAATACTGATGAACAAACAAGCATGGATCGAAACATCTACTTGATTTTACTAATACTCCACACATATTATCAACGTATATGATGCATCAAAAAAAGAATAAGTGTGCCTCAAAGATTGATGAACAAAAACGAGCCGGAAGCTTTCGCTTGCACGAACAAGGACACAGCCGAAACTCTCAGCTAGAGAATGCTGAAACCGAGAGTATTCTAATCGGGGGAGGGTGTCGGCTGGTTGGCGAGGGATTAGGTTTAGGTTAATGCTAATTATATAATATTTACAAGGTTAATAAATCAATTAATGGGCCCTAATTTGTTAATTTAAATTTTAAATATTTACCCAAAAAAATCCCATTTTTGAAAAGTACACTTAAAAAACACCTTATATTAATTAATAAAAATAAATCATGCAATTAAAATAATTTTCCTGAAAATTCTCCGGTCTCAGTTCTTCGTTCGAGCGTGAAATACATCTAGAAACCCTAATGCATGAGATTTTAAAATTTAATGAAATAAATCCTATCATGCATGAATTGTGAATAAAATACATAAAAATAATTAAACACATAATTAAAAATAAAAATCCTAGATTGCATGCATTCAGGTTACGTGAATTAAATTCATATACCTTACAATACTATCTTGAAAAGATAACAAAGAGTACTATCTTGAAAAGATAACAAACTCTTTGCCAGACATATTTTTGGGTGAACCAATCAATTAATAATCATAATAATGAATTGATCCAATATTATATATATTGATCCAATCAATAACCACGATTATAAATTAAATTAACAAAATAAACAAACTCCTTTGTTCACTTTCTAATTAATTTATTTATAACCGAATTTCTTGTAAATCACCATTTACTATAAATAATTAAAGTCCAACTTCAACTATTTATTTTATGAGAAAATATATACAAGTTTTGTAGATTTAAACTTAATGGTCCAATAAGATATTTTTCACCAAAAATATTTTGGCCTATTTAAATTTCACAAAATATATTAATCATCGAATGACCCAACAACTCAAGGCACATGACACTTTGATATTCTAAAACACATTTGGAAACCCTAGTCGTCATCGTCATTGCCGGAGCTCCGTCGCCGGATTCCGTCCAACACACACAATTTTTTTTTATTATTATTAAAAGTGAGGGGGCTGTCCTTGCTGCCCGAAATCAGCCCCTCAACCGGCCCTCGAATTGTTACGATGAATTTTCTCATGCGATTAGAAATTGTCCTCAATATAATATCAAGTATTTGCTACACAAAAAGTAACCTAAGCTCTGATACCACTTGAAAGGGGATAGGTTATGGTGCCCGGAAGCGCAACAGAAATTTCGAAAATCACATTTTTATAAAATCGAGCACCCCACTTAGAGTGTAGAAAATACGAAAATATACACAAACATAGGGTGTTTAGAAATTTACCTATCAATCACAAAGATTGATTATTGGCTCCAAAATAAGTTGTAAACAACTTATCTCTTGAGGGTAGACAATTTACAAGCTTCCAAGAGCGCTCCTTGCTCAAATGAATCATTTCCTTCAAATTAGGTCCACCACCAACAAAGAAGATCCACTCTACACTTGCACTAGAAAGGTAGAGTATTTTTCGTAGAGAAGCTTATGCTTTTTCAACTAATTGAAGAAGCAAAATTTTTTAAGTAAAATATGGAGGATGTTTCGGCCAAGGTATGGAGGAGAGAAGGGGGAGAAAATTTTCTTGGTACTTGAAAAAGTTAAAATGTGCATGTGCATGCCATGCCTTGTTTATTGAAAAAGTTGCCCCCAACTCTTCACCTCCCTTGCATGCATTTTATTTGGGTTTGTAACAATTACAAAGCCCATGGACTTTTATTTAAATATCTCAAACACATTTGAGACCAATTAAATTTTGCTTGAATTTACTCAAGCCCACTAGTTGAATAATTATTTCCAATTGGGTTCTACAAGACCCAATGTTATTTAATTAATTCAACACTTGAATTAATATAATTATTTGGACTCTACTAGGTCCACTAGTATTTAATTAATTCTACACTTGAATTAATTTAATTTAGTCCATAATAATGTTTATGAAAATCACAATTTTCAAATACATTATTTATTTGAGTCATATTTTAATTTAGGAACACTTCCACAAATTAAAAGTTACATTCCTCATAATCCTCTTTTAGAAGTCATACTTCTATTTTTTTTTCTTTGCGCTTATATATTCCTTTATAAATCGTTCAACACATTGAAATATTTTTCTTCTCAACGGGATCTAGAAAGTTAGTACTTGTGTGACCCTCAATGGTTCATTGATACAACTAGCAGTGGGTTCATATCTCAATGTGATTCGGGACTAAACATGTCCTTATTTGAGCATACCTCAGTTGCTCCGTTCTTAATTAACTACTCTTTGATAATAAGAACGTCAGAACTCAAGTCTGATAGTACCCACCCAATCATGTTAAACGCCTAGCAGCATCGCTTACATGATTCCCTAGGTATAAATGATAGTTCCAGCAAGAACCATTCCATTATGGTTAGCATACAGTACGGTCCCTTCATCTCATATATCTCGATCGATTCGACAACTATTGGTATATCGAGAGTTGTCAAAGAATCGATACTATGTGTCATTTCGTAGTTGCATCGACGGTGTAATCTAAGAAACCCCTTTCTTAATTACCACCAATACTCTGATCAGAGATTTCAAACTAAATATACATGATATCACATAGGATATCCATACCCGAAGGTAAGCGGTGAATCCCCGACTACAATTCATCAACTCCTATATGTTTCGACAAAACACCCAACGTTGCCACCATAAGAGTCAGTAAACAAGTCAAAGTGTAATGCTAGCATATAGAGTCTCGATGTTGTCCCGGGTCATAAGGACTAATGGTGTACAACCATAAACTAGAACGTTTCCACTAGATAAGTGAGAATCACTTGGAAAGTCCTTTATGGAGGGTTGTTCGGTGCACTCTACAAGGAGCACATATCTACATGCTTGGACATCACAATGTCCCCTACCAATGAAACATGGTACTCACATCGCAGATACTAGTCTCAAACTCGAGCGGCCTTTATCCTTCTTAACGGCGACTGAATCGACTAGGAACTGTTTAAAATATACACTATTCCAAATATGAGTTTCATGATACTCATCATATGAGCATCTCATATTCTTTCTACTATATGTATATTCAAGGACTTTATCTATGCAACAAGCATGGGTATACAGATAAATATGTGCCAAAACAATAGTTTCAAATATAATTAAAATAAAGATTGTTTATACATAGAGTTTCAATGTGAACCCTCGGCCAACACTTGGCTCGACGGACACCTACTCTAACAGAATCCTAATTAAATTTGCCTTCAACATCCTTGTTGCGAATCTCAACTTAAAATGGCCTACGGTGACTTAGTTCTATTTTACTATGACATCGAATTTTGAATTTTCTCGCAAATCTTAGTACCAGAAGTGGAGGTCCAAACTTATCCCACCTTCTTTTTCTTATAATTTACACAAAATAGTCATCAACCTATTACATTTCAATATTAAAATCCCAAAAACAGCCTGAAACGTCCACTACTCGTTTTTCTTAAAAAGTACTAGAAATTTTTTTCCCATCTCTTCGGCCGAAATGATACAATACACACACACACACATATATATATATATATATTAAAGTACTTTTGCACCATTTAAAATTAAACCAACCAACTATTATTTGAAAATCCAAAAGAACGCATTTAAAACATAAAATCATAAATCGTCAACCAAACCTAAATTTAACATTTTCCAAAAATAAACTTAACTCTAACATCCTCTCAAAATCATCTCGAAATCATCATAAGTCATAAAAATCTTTAAAGTAACTTAAATCATATACTTATTTTAATTGCGAAAAACTAGCGCTAGACCTTGGGTTGTGTGCACCTTCAGTCCAGCAAGATCAACAATAAAGGCCTCCATTAACATCAAACTCATGCTCACCTGCATCGATCACACTTAGTGAGTCTATTGACTAAGTAAACCTTAATCATGATAACAAGTAATACATATACATCCACGTGCAATAGCGAAAATACTTTTACTTAAAATAGCTTTTCATGAACATGCATAAACTTAAACATTTTTTCTTTCATCATATCATATCATTTTTCCTCTCATCATATCATATCATATTTCTTTTCATCATATACGTATATATTTTCCTTTTATTGAATTCGGATCGTTAATTGCGACTTTTGTATCAGCTGAAGGTCGATTGATTCATCTACGTGTAACCACAGTACTGAGCGGCGGGGACATCATCGACACTCTCACCCGTCGACTGAGCCTTAGCCTTACATATCATCGTATCATCATAATTATCATATCATCATATTAGTCACAATCACTTCACCTCATTCAACTTTTCATATTTCCATCACTTATAAAAATTCAAGCATATATAAATCATTTTTCTTTTAAACCAAGCATGCAACATGACTTTTAACATTAACGTTTTATCATATAATTTCATAAACATTTAAAATAAACATATTAACATTATTTACAACATTCAGGGCACTGCCAGGACGTCTAACATTTTTCAGGTGTTAGATGATCGTTTTACCCTTGGACTTAGAATTTCTCGATTTTGACTTTTTTTTGACTTTCATTGACTCTATACCATTCCAAATAATTATATAAGTTTAAATTAAATTTTTAATATTTTTATTTAGCTTAAATTCGAGGCTTTCGATTTAATTTCATATTTACTAATTCGTAAAGCGTTTAATTCTCGGATTAATTCAAACATTAATATTTTCTTCCCAAACTTTAATCATAGACTTGTTATACCTAAACCACCCTCGTGAACCATGGACCGACCCCGTGGACCATGGTTCGAACTTTTTCCTTTTCCTTAACCCTAGTTCGAACCTAAGCTAGTTTCCTTCGAGCCATTCTCGTTTTTCTCTAACCACACCCTAGCCACCTCAAACCATCCCCTGACCAGACCACCTAGGGACCCTACTGACCATCCCTGACCTATTTAATCAGCCTCTTGCCCACGCCACAAGTTCCAGCATGAGCCGCAACCGTGACATGCACCCTACGACTCCAACTCGACGAGGACTCTTAACCCGAGCCACCACCCGAGCCCGAACCCTCATGAACCTCACTGGACTACCCTCAGACCTAGCGTGGACCTCCTAGCCAAGTCGTGACTCCCTCCGCACAGCTGCTACCCTCGATTTGCATGGGAAGAGTCCTATCTCGCATGGACTCTTCCCTTGCCACTACGCATGAGTCCTAGACGGCTAGGACTCTTGCTCACACCTAACCACATCCAGCCCGAGCCCTGGTCGAGCCGCACGCGTTGCTTCTTCCTAGCCGAACCCTAGTGCACAAAACATCCAATTTTCGTTCAAGCCTTCTCCTATACGTGTGCAGCCTTTGTCTTGGCATCTAAAGACCCTTAACATGTTGGAAAAATGTCCTTCCAAGTTATCCTACCAGGGCAGCCCATTTGTGCATCATTAAAACAAGTTTGGAACCACAAAATCATGAGTTATATGCATGGGCATCCATAAAAACGAAAATACATCAAGTTTATCATGTTTTTGTATGCAAACATCTATCAAGCATATATTATGGTGTGAAGGATGAGAAAAATAGATTAAAGCATGCCTTCGAGTATTTTACGCACGAAAAACAAGTTGAGATGCGAAGAACGGCGACGTAGTAAACCCCAGGCTGAATTCTCCTCAAAACCGTGGCCCTCCCTTCTACAATTCTCGTGTGTGTGCATGTGTTTGCTGCTAGGAGGAGTTCTTGTGTGTGTTGTGTAACGACCCGAAAATCAGACTACGTATAAGCCATGCATAATTATTACTATTTAAATTTAAAAAATGTTTATATATATATATATATGAAGGGTCTAATTCATTTTGATATTTGACAAGTCATAACTATTTATTTTAAATGCAAAAGTTTAGTTTTATCTTTTCAGTTAAATACGCGAGGACAACCGGAGTTTGGAAATTAGAAATAAGATTAATAATAAGAAAAATATTCTTAAATTTAACTTAAGTCAAGGAATAATTTAATTTATAGAAAAAGAATGTTTTAGGATTTATTAAATTAATTGGAGTCAAGTTAGTAAATAAGTTCTTTGGGTTAATATTTAATTAAAGCTTAAATTAAAATATGTAAACAATGGAGGATGAATTAATCTGAGTAAAATATATTCAAGAAATTCAACATAGCATTTGAATATTTAAATTTGAGGCCATGCATGCCATGAAAGATTCTAAGCAAGATTCTAAATTAAATTAATTGGTTAAGGCATTAAAATATATATAATGGAGGATTAAAATCCTAAACAATTAAAATGCAAATGTAAATCATAAAATACCATTCAAAATAAGTTGGAATTTGGTCAATACAATTCAAAGGTGTAGTAACTTTTCCTTTCAAAGCACGTATAATGAGACTTCATGGTGTATTCATTCCTTTGATCATTTTAATTCACTAATTAATAAATTCAAACACTATAATCCACCTCATTCCTCCTCAAACCACTAGCCTAGGAAATTAGCTGGATCGTGCAACAAGAAACAAATAAAAGAATCGGCAGCAAGCATGATGAAATAATTTAAGTGCCATTCAAATTCCATTCAACTTATTGACTTGTAACCTCCCACCTTAATGCATATTATGGCACCTTTAACACCTCTTGTAACCACCACCTCCATTACATAACATTTCCCCCATTCCTATGACCGAAATATCAAGAAGAAACCAGCTGCAGAAATCGTGAAAATCACAGCAGGAAACAAGAAAAGATATCCAACTCGGTTCCATCGCGTCGTATTGTCGTTTTGATTTGTTTTTCTTCAAAACAAATTTCAGGCATGTATATATTGTTTCTTTGCTCTTCAATCAAGCCCTATAAATATTTTTAAACATTATATGTTCAGGATTCATGAGGTAAAATCGAAATTTGACAGCAACAATTTCTAAAAATCTGCACAGGTTCTCGGCCATGTGTTCATGTTTCACGTTTGTAATGTTTTGTTGATTTTAGGGGTTGCTTCGATTCCAGGCTCTCAAGGCTACTTCTAGGAATGTTTTAGAGTGTGTTAGGGTGTTATTGGTTCATTGGTTTACATCCATACACGCACAAACAAAGAAATGACAGCAACTTTATATTTAAGTGCAGAAATGAGGCATGATTTCTGTCATGGAATGGTTAAGGATGGTGTTCGAATCTTGGCTGTCCTAGAGACTGTAGCCATGGTTAGAACTATTCCTTATCATGTCTAAGACGTGACCAAATCGTTCTTTCACGGTTTAATTCAAAGATCCATTAAAACCATCACAGCAACTACACAAGTGCACTTCGGTTCCTTCATTTTCTGTGTGTGTACACTTTCGGTTTTTTGTTTTGGTTTGGATTGTGGCTGGCTTCTAGCCCATAGCCATGGTTCATACAACATTCCATCATGTCTAGATCGAGCCATGGTCAATGAAATGACCACTGGAAGGACACAAGATAGTAAAACAACTCAGTACATTCCACTGCACAAAGTTGGTGCTCTCGGTTGATACTTTCTGTTGTCAGAGGTGTTTGCTTGGGTTGTGGCTGGCTTTTAACCCTTAGTCAGGGTTCAAGCCATGCCTTAGGATGTTGGTGAGAGTCTCTGGTTGATGGTTCAAGCCAAGGGCCATTATTTTCAGTGTTTACTTCACATATACACAAACTGCCACTGTTTCATTTTGACAGCAACTATGAGTTCGGTTCATGAGGTTGGTTTGAGTTCTTGGTTGGCTTTTAGCCCATGGCCTTGGACTGGACACTACCTTAATGAGTTAAGAAAGTCGTGTTTTTATCCGTTCTTGATTTGGTCGAGTTTAGAGGTCGTACGAGAATTTACGGTGAAAGGTGCCAAAATGACTCTCGAAAGAGTGTTTTATGGTTTTGAGTTCCATTCACCTATTTTCATGTTTTACAGTCATTGTGCATATTTTTCGGTATGTTTGGGGTATTTTTAATCATGGTTAAACGTCGGTTTATTGTTGGTTCGAGTTGGTACATGCCATGATTAAAAATAAAATTGTTGGTCCGAATCGTCTCGTTTTTGGTTCAATTGTCAAGTTTTGGGCAAGTTAAGATTTATTGCTTGTGTCACATATTAGTAGTAAGTCGCAGCAAGCCTGGGAACGATCCAACTCATCCGGTAAAAATAAGGTTATAGTTATATTATGTGGGGCCCTTAGCTCCTAATCGTTATTACAATGCAATTTGATTAGGGTTAATTAATTACAGCGGAAAACGAGTTTAAAATTTCTTTACAATGAGCCCAAAACATGCTATTTGAATACTAAAAATAGTATTTCATCTCACATCATAAAATCTACCCACACATAATCAAAACAACTCATACAACAATAAATCATATCCTCGGGAAACCATAACCTCAGCTCAAACTGTGACTCCCTCCAGAAGTACCATCTCCGGTCTCCTGATATCCTGGAGTACCTGTCATTGTCCACATACAAAGACAACAACATCCCCTTCTGGGGTGAGCAAAGCTCAGTCTGAAGCAACCACAATATATACCACAGATATCTAAACAATGATATATGATATGCAATGCATGTATGTCGTGGAGGTACCAGGTCAAATGCCCATCCACTGAGCACATGTCAGAATCAATCGAATCGCTATCAAATCAATGCTCGAGCTGGCACACCGGCCTCAATCAGGGATAATCGTATGATAGCGTCGACAAAGCGCCATCAAATCCCAAATCTCAATCAATCATCGGGGCCACTAATGTCTATGCTTTAAGAGTCATGTAATACCAAACATAGCATTGTGTTCACAAACCCCAGAATCAAATCAAATCATATCAGGGTATCCAAGGATCATAGCTCAACGTGCATGTCATGTATGCCACATAAACTCAACAAATAAGGCATATAGACATGTAATCTCAATCCAATCAATCAAACATATATCATATAATACAGATACCTGTCGTATGTTACCCGGTCGCAACATACCTCAATTCTTCGTTCCAGTCGATGTAGCTTGAAGATATCAGTATAATGATCTATCGACATCGATAACACATTTATTTCAATCAATAACATCATTCAAAATCACAAATATCTTTTGAAACTTAGAAAATTCATATTAAATTCAAATCATAGCATAATTCAATTCCGACTTCAAAACTTAGTTTCTTGTCGGTTATTCTACCGCATATATAACCGACAAATAATTCTTCAATTTCAGTTCACGATTTAAAATTTCCTAATTATAATAAATTAGGAATAATTCAAAATAACGTCACTATAATCATCTATTCTTCGTTAAAATATCATACACTAGTCAACTATCTTCAATTTCTGTATGATTTAACAATTTATTGGATTTATTCCAAAAATCGACGAATTTCAAACATCACCAAAACTATAAAATTTATACCTCAAATCGAAGACCTCGTGTCAACGATCCCAGAACTGAAGTCGGTTCGTCGATTGGATAAACCGATAAGTCGCACGATCGAAAAGAAAATCAAAAATCCTTAATTCTCTTTTTTTTTCTCTCTGTAACTTTCTTCAACTTTATGAAGAAAGTTACGTAACTTTCAATTTTATCTTTTTTTTTTATTTTTTTTATTTTTAAATATTATATTATATTATATTATTAAAATAATATAATATAATATAATATATACTATTTAATATTTTAAAGTCGGTGTATCCCTTTGGACCAGTCAAACGATCAAATTTTTCAAAACTCAAAACATGAAACTTCTATATCTTTGAGTTTTCTACGGTATATCCAAATCTCAAATCATTTGGACTTCATATGGAAAAGATATGACACTAATTACCATTTTACTCTTAAAATTAATTCATTATTTTTCAACTTATTTACGAAAATACCATCGAAATAAATTGAATATTTTTCAACTTATTTACCAAAATGCCATCAAAGCTATTTTATCAGTGTTTAGTCTCGGGGTCTCACATTTCTCCCCCACTTAAAAGATTTCGTCCTCGAAATCTCAGACATCTCTGTATACATAACATTGGCAAACATATAATACGTCACCAGTTATAGTACATATCAAAACTAAAATCAGTAAACGGATCAGTATATATTGAATACAATGGAACAGATGGAATAGAATCGAGCAAGTGCGGATAGGATTCTCGCATCTTACTTTCCAATTCCCATGTTGACTCCTCTACACCATGTCGTGTCCATTGTACTCGAACAAGCGGAATCGATTTATTACGCAATACTTTCTCCTTCCGATCCATAATGCAAACAGGTTGTTCAACATAGGAAAGAGAAGGACCTAGTTCAACCTCATCAGGTGCAAGTACATGCGATGGATCTGGTTCATATTTTCTCAACATAGAAACATGAAATACATCATGAATGGCAGATAAAGCTGGCGGCAATGCCAACCGATAAGCAAGATCCCCAACTCGATCAAGGATCTCATACGGACCAACATATCGAGGAGACAATTTCCCTCGCATGCCAAATCGAACAGTGCCTCTAAAGGGAGATATTTTCAAAAACACTTTGTCACCTTTCTGGAATTCCAAGGGTCGTCTTCGTCTATTCGCATAACTCGTTTGACGATCCTGAGCAGCTTTCATCCGCTGTCGAATTAACTGAACCTTATCATTCATTTCCTGTATCATTTCAGGTCCAGTCAATTGCTTTTCACCAATTTCATCCCAGAATAACGGTGATCTACATCGTCTCCCGTATAAGGCTTCAAACGGTGCCATACCAATGCTCGTTTGAAAGCTATTATTATAAGAAAATTCAACCAATGGTAAGGCATCTTGCCATCCAATTCTGAAGTCCATCACAACCGCACGTAACATATCCTCTAACGTTTGAATCGTACGCTCAGTTTGGCCATCAGTTTGAGGATGATAAGCAGTACTCATAGCCAAACGCGTACCCATCGCTTCCTGAAAACTACCCCAGAATTTAGAAGCAAACCTGGGATCACGATCAGATACAATTGAGACTGGCACACCGTGCAGTCTCACAACATTCTCAATGTATAAACGGGTCATTCTCTTATAAGGATAAGTCCGTTCATACGGAATGACATGGGCAGATTTCGAAAGCCGATCAATAATAACCCAAATAGCATCACAGCCCTTGGGCGAACGAGGTAAATGAGTCACAAAATCCATAGCAATATGTTCCCAATTCCACTTTGGGATTTCAAGACTATGGAGTAATCCTCCAGGTTTCATTCTCTCGGCTTTCACTTGCTGACAGACAAGACATTTCGAAATAAACTCAGCAATGTCCTTCTTCATACGTCTCCACCAAAATTGGGGTCTCAATGTCAAATACATCTTTCGACCTCCAGGGTGAATACTGTATTTGCTACAATGTGCCTCTCGAAGAAGGGCAGATTTCAAATCAGAATCATTAGGGACTACCAGCCGACCATTCAGTCGTAAAGAACCATCAGAAGAAATCTGAAATCCAGACTGATGTCCTGCAGATACAAGTTCTTTCGACTTCTGAATCTGCGCATCGCTTCGTTGGCCCTTTCGGATTTTAGATATCAAGTTCGGCTCAATTTGCAATGCTGAGACAGTGACAGAATTCCAATTCGAGTGAAACGTCCAACCAGAAGTACATATATCCTCGTGTACTTTGGCGACACAAACAGATGCTAACACAGAATCATGCACCTTACGACTAAGGGCATCCGCAGTAACATTCACCGATCCAGGGTGATACTGAATCTCACAATCAAAATCTTTCAGGAGATCCATCCACCTGCGTTGCCTCATATTCAAATCAGATTGAGAAAAGAGATATTTCAGACTCTTATGATCTGAATAGATAACAAACTTTTCTCCGTACAAATAATGGCGCCAAATCTTCAAAGCAAACACAATGGCAGCCAATTCAAGATCATGAACAGGATAACGTGTTTCATGAGATTTCAATTGACGAGACGCATAAGCAATCACTTTGCCATGTTGCATCAGAACACAGCCCAAACCTTTACCAGACGCATCTGTACACACCACAAATCCTCCGGTACCTGAGGGAATAGTAAGCACAGGTGCTGTGGTCAATCTCGTCTTCAATTCAAGAAAACTAGCTTCACATTCATCTGACCAAATGAATCGTTGATTCTTCTGTGTCAGTTGAGTAATAGGTTTAGCTATTTTCGAAAATCCTTCAATAAAACGACGATAATAACCAGCTAAACCCATGAAGCTACGTATCTCAGGAACATTCGTAGGTCTCGGCCAATTCA
>NC_133308.1:10319695-10454622 GCF_012295235.1 Primulina huaijiensis | reverse complement strand
ATTATATTAATAATATAATATAATATAATATAATATATACTATTTAACATTTTAAAGTCGGTGCATCCCTTTGGACCAGTCAAACGATCAAATTTTTCAAAACTCAAAACATGAAACTTCTATATCTTTGAGTTTTCTACGGTATATCCAAATATCAAATCATTTGGACTTAATATGGAAAAGATATGACACTAATTACCATTTTGTCTTTAAAATTAATTCATTATTTTTCAACTTATTTACGAAAATGCCATCGAAATAAATTGAATATTTTTCAACTTATTTACCAAAATGCCATCAAAGCTATTTTATCAGTGTTTAGTCTCGGGGTCTCACATATTACGTGCATAAAAATATAAAATGTTTATTTTTGAGATATATGTGATATGTCTTGTGGCCACCTTACGCTTATGGGTTTCGAAGTCGGTAGGCGCAACCGAGGACCTCTCCACCCGGTGACTTACGACCGGTTTATGATTATGTATGGGTACGGACATCCAGTCCAAGGGCTGTGATTGATCTCTACCGCCCAGTATACTGTGGTTTAGTCTGATCAGGCGCTTACGTTATGTTATGGGCCACTTGCTTAGAACATTATCTCTACTAGAAAATTATGATATGATATGACAGAGCTCGATGGAGCAAAGCTTTTACGTATGATTTTCAGATATGCACGAAGATATAATTACTCATGATACGATTTTCACCATACGCTTTACGATACCATATTTTTACGTTGCATGCGAATTTATTGTATATTTACTTGTTATTCACGATATATACATGTTGAGTCTTTAGACTCACTATACTTGATTGTTGTAGGTACCGATGAGGTCGAGACGGAGGGCGTAGATCAGTGAGCTATCTTGGGGCAGCAGTAGTATACCCGAGGACCTCATGTTTTAGTTTATGCATTTTTATTATGTTTAAACTCAGTTTTAATATTATGTTTAAACTCAGTTTTAATATGTTGGATTATTTTTAAGTTGTTATTTGAAACAATATTTTCTTTCGCTGTTATTTTAAAGTTGAAATTATTTACATGTTTATTTTGAAGCAAGGTATTTATTTATTTAGAAAAATTTTAATAATTCCGCAAAAATATGAATACGAAATACGGGCCTTTTCATGTTGTGTGTGGTGTGCGTGAGTTTAAAGGTTTTGGGGTAGGGTTTAGGGCTTTTTATTTGTTAATTACATCATGTGTGCAAGCTTATGCCCATTAATATGGTATAATAGGCCCATTAAACTCATTAAGTAATATTTAAAATATTTTGTTTAGGAAATGTTGGGTGCAATAATTGTCCTTGCTTGGTAGAGCGATCGAACCGTGGTACTTGAGTTGCTGTGCGGTTTAAAAGATTTGAGTTGCACCATTATCACCAGCTATAGCTTTTGGTAAAGCGGCAAGTGCTCGGTCCTACAATTGGTATTAGAGCCAAGGTCACGGGTTCGATTTCCATTGATTGCAAAGAGTGCAATTATTGGGAGGGAGATTGTTGGGTGCAATAATTGTTCTTGCTTGGTAGAGCGATCGAACCGTGGTGCTTGAGTTGCTGTGCGGTTTAAAAAGATTTGAGTTGCACCATTACCACCAGCTATAGCTTTTGGTAAAGCGGCAAGCGCTCAGTCCTACAGGAAAGTTTGTGAAATTACTAGCCAAGTTCTCAAAAAGCCCATGTTTTCGTTGAAAAACGAATACCGTTTAAAAATACGACTCGACGTATAAAAACACCTCAAAATACCCCATTTTCCAAAATACCATATAATATATACCATATTTTTAATAATTAAAAGTAATCATTTAATAAAAATATTTTCTCTTTTTCAGCCATCGGTCTCCGTTCCTCGATCGCGTCTCGAATACCTTTAAAACACGATTTTATGCATTCTAAAATAAAACTACATTTTAAACATGTTAACATGCATATTATAATTAATTCATGCCACTAAAATCATTTAATTAGTCATTTTCTATTTTCCCTAGATTTTCATGCAGTTGGATTACGTCATTGTATTTTGGACCTTACACACCCTTTCTTAAATTTATTGAACTCAAGGTATGCTAAGGCTTTAAATCCAAATATTAGCATTTATGCAGTTCAAATTAAGAGATCTTAGAACCAAGATTTATTAACGACTTCTATCTTGGGTAATACACTTAATTTTTAAACCTTATCTCAATCTCATAATAATATTAGTCTAAGATCCTTTAATCGAACATCTATCTTACGGAACCAAACTAACATAACTTAACTATTTACAAGTATATCCCAAATATAAAATTGTTGCAAATCTTAAATTTCGAGTAACGTTAATCCATAAAACCCAAATATACAATATTGATATTTTTCCTATATAATAAAACCCTTCTAGCACCAATTACATGCTTAAACTATTTTCTTCTCAATTACTATATAATTGAGGCCTAAGACACTTGGACTTTCCTTATTGAAAAGAATGTCGCATTCTGACGTATCCTTAATGCTTAATTAATACTAGCGTATAAAACTTAGTAAGTTATCACATGTTAGTGTTATACTAACTCTAATAATTCAACTTCACTTGAAATCCGTAGAATTCTAGAATCCACATATCAATATTTTTGATTTCTTACTCGATAAAAATCTTCATATTCGTTCATTGGTAACCCATGTTGAACACAACTTATTTCTTTTTGTCTTTATTTCACCCAAAAATTTTATCTGAACACCTATCACATAAAATAAAAATTCAAACTTACACAATTCAAATACGCATATCCACTTAATCCCAATTTTCTTAATGACTTTCAAAAATTTTTCAAGTGCTTTTATTCCTTATAAATCATAATATCTAAATGTTCATGAGTATACCATATATACTTACTTTCAAATATCATGATATTATTAGACTTTTAAGAACAAACATTTTTAATTTCCCCAAGACATGGTGTCTATCTTACTTCTTACATATGCCTCTCAATTAACCTAACCACCAATCATGCCCAAATTTTTTTAAAAAAATTTAACTCTAACAAATGTATAATTTTAACTCTTAAGAACATGACTAAAACTTATGATACATCAAACCTAGGTTCCCAAAAATATGTTAATTTAATGTCTAATCCTATAACTTAACTAATTGATCAACTTTAACTTAAATTGTCGTCACTCTAAATTCTTAATTTGCTACAACATTATTCCACTAACTCTTAGATTTTCAAGCCTAATATTGATTCATCCTACAATGCCCTTGATGACCATTTCTTATAACATTATAACTCAGATATTTCAAGGTTCTAAATATCCCATCAAGCCTAAATCATCGAAAATTCCTATCATTAAAACCATTCAATTCTTACTTATTGCTAAACCAGTCCCCAAATTTCTTAACAATTACAAAATTAATTCCTAATTTCCTCGAGGATTATCCAATTGGTCCTAAATTTCGAAAGTTTTATAATTATCAATAAGTCCTTGGCATTCTTAATTCCATTTCATAGGTTTCCCATAACATAAAGTTCAATCATCTTAAGCTTATTAAACCCAAAATCAATTCTCATAACCAATCTAACATTTCCATCAATACCTAAAATCCCAAATTATACATTTTTATACTTCTGAAAATCGTCGCATTCTTCAAATCATTATTCTTTATATGAAATTCTCAAAAATTAACTCAACTAGTAGTCACGAATCATCATTATTTTCTTAGAAAATCTACATAGCATTCATAATCTTCATGACTAACTTATGACCTAAAAAGTAGAAAATAAGTACTACTAACCAAAAATCAATATAGTCAAATCATTTTCAGTCCTTTTCTAACGTCCAATTCCACCACAAAGCCAACATGCATGAAAATCATATAATTTCTCATTTCATTTCGTAACATGCATATAGCATATAAACATGCACTGTAAAACGTGTATCATGTAAACATGCAGGTGATGGCATACTGAATAAAAATACATACAGTTAATTAAATCATAAAATGAAATCAATCTCCTAGTCTACTGATTTAAAAAAAAACTCGAATAGATAACAAAGTCTGATAAATCAACAACGTATAACAAGATTAAAAAACATTTAACCATATTTCTTAAACCCATGTCTGATAAACGTAATATGCGTAAGAAATGCAAGGTTCTCGGGTTTTCACGTGCACCCACAGCTCAGCCTACTCAGTCTTAAACACCTCCAGTCTCTTCAACCGTATGGTCAACTACATCAATCACACCTAGTGAGTCTAAAAACTCAACACACCTGAACCGATATAACAAGTACATATACATATCATGCAGCAATGAAAAGTACAGTAATTAAAATACCTTTCATGGTCTTAAAAGCATTAGTTTAAGCATAACGTGTCAAAGCAGAAACGTGTCCCAAAACATATATCATCATATAAACATTTACGTTTTCATTTTCTTTATTTGAATTCCGTTCATTAGTTGTGAAACGTCCACTACTCGTTTTCTTAAAACGTGCTAGGAAAAAAAATTCTCCTTAATCTCCATAATTCAAAATATACATATATATACTTTAAAATACATTGACACCATTTTGAAAATAAAACAACCAACTATTATTTTAAAAATCAAGGAAATAGTTTAAATATAAAACCAAACCTAAAAAACAATAATTCGAAAAATATAGCCCATACTATAACCTCTTCAAAACCACTCATAAACATAAATAAATTGAACTTTTATATACTCTATATATGTTTAGTGGGATTCAACATGGATTTTGGTAGAGTTTTAAAAAGTCATGTGGTATTCAAACTTGACTAAGGGGATATATTTGTTTCCTATATATTACATGACTATTTATATTTTTTTTGTAATTTTCAAAGATTATGTATATTATTCATTAGTTAATTAACTTTACAAATATGATTTGATAGGTAAATATTTTTTAGTGGATGGTGGATATCCAAATCGACGTCAATTCTTGGCTCTTTTTCGAGGTGTACGTTATCATCTTCAAGAATTCACAGGTCAAGGTCGTCACCTTGAAAATGCTAAAGAGTTGTTCAATCTTTGTCATGCTTCTTTGATGAATGTTATAGAGCGGACATTTAGTATATTTAAATCACGATTCAAAATATTAAAGATGACTCCTCCATTTCCATATACGACCCAAACAGAGCTTGTATTGGGTTGGGCTGGATTACACAATTTTCTTCGAAAGGAGTGTCGATGTGATGAATTTCAAATTGAACCAGATAATGAAGCTCAATTGTCTTCATCGGCACAAGTTTATGAAGATGACAACTTTGATCAGTTATTTGATACTCAAGAACAACAACGAGCAAAAGCTAATGCAGGGAGGGATACCATAACCAATGGAATGTGGAGCGATGTTGATCAAATTGTCAATAATGATTAGATTTTTTTTTATATAAAAGTCTACTTATTATTTTGATTGTTCATTTAATAAAGTTTTATTATGAACTTATAAAAATATTATGCATTAATATGTTGAATTGACATAAAAAATTGAAATTTTGATTTCAATAAATTGGATAGTTCATTTGTCGTTTTTCACAAATTAAATTTATTTAACATTTAAGTAAGTAAAATTCATTTACATTTTCATAAATAAAAAAAATTTGAAATTGAAGAAGTTATACATGTCCAATAATTATTTTAAAAAAATTAATAAAAAAATAAATCATAATTATAAATTACAAAATTTTTATAATTCTATGAAAAACTTTACAAAAATTTATAAAAATCTTGAAAAAAAATCTATAAGATTCTATGAAATATGTTTACAATACTATGAGATTCTATAAAAATCAATCAAAATCCATCGACTCCACAAAAATCCATATTTTAAAACAAAACATTAAAAATCTTTAAAAATATAGAATTAATACACCCCTTAAATTTTTTTTGCTAGATCTTGTTCACTGCTTTCGCTTCATTGAAAAACCCTCGAAAGAAATAATAAAATAATTCAAGAACCCTCAAGATCGAGGGATAAATGGAGAGCAGTAGTGGAAGAGGTGTAATATATACGAAAGAGAAGAGAGATATGAGCTTTGAAAGTCCCTTTACATTGAAAGTGGGTCAAGTTTTCACTGGGTTTGGCATTGGCTGTGGCATTGGTATTGGCATCGGCCGCCCTTTAAATTTAGGTGGGTTTTCTATTCTATGTATATAAAGACTCTTGCTTTATAGCAACATCGGGATCTTTTGGTGCGAAGTGAACGTTTTGTTTAAGACCAAGAATGTGAATACACCATCATGAATATGGGATGGTATCCGCTGGTGTTTGTTAATTGCTATATTTGTAAAGTACATGGAATTTTTTAGAAAGTTGAAATATTTGAATTCGTCTGCTATGAGTATAATTGTTTGAAATTTTGGGAGCTCTGCATTTAAATTGATCGGTTTTGGATTTTGTGGGTTTATCATATTTGAGAGATTGGCGTGAATTGTGTTTCGTTGTCACCTCATGTGTATAAAAGTGCTCTTTTTAATTCGGATGCTATACGTTCAAATTATTGGTAATTGGTAATAATCGTTTACATCTCTTCTTGTTCTAATATATTTCTAAATTTACCATTAAACTACTCTTCTAAAACCCCACTTGAAACCTCATCTATACATTTGGGTTATATCTTTACATTTTGATAATAGATCGATGTCATTGAGCTGCTATACTTTTGGATACCAAAAGTTTACGTGGAAATCGATTTACTGTTTCCTCAATGGGTAAATTGCATGATCTACACAAATCACAAAAAATTATAGTTAAAATTCTATTAAAAATTGTGTGCCGGTGTCTTCCACAATATTGCTACATGTTGAGGGTCATTTTTAGAAGAAAGATAAGGACTTCAAACAGATGCCATTTTATCCATTTCTTATCGCAAGGATTCATCAGTCCGCTCCAAAGATTTTACCGATCAGATATTGCTTCAATAAGTCTATCCTTTTCAAGAGCAAACTGATGCTATATTAATCATCAAACTTTTGATTGTGTCATCAGGTTCAGTACCGGTGCTGAACCAAGTTATGGTTGCTGCAAGGGGTGCAACAGATGCTTTTTCTGGTGTGCAAAGACATGTCAATAGTTCTGTACGTCTCTCTGATATATTTGGTTTGGATTCTTTTGTTGCTTTTTGTCAAAGCTCTAACCGAGGGTGAGCTAACCCCAAAACCCGTCCTCCAAAGTTTGGTTTGCTTATTTTTCTTATGTTTAGTTGAGGAAAGTGGGTGCAAAGAACATTCAAGCGGGAATCGGTTGTGGAATAGGTTTTGGCCATGGCTTTGGAGTTGGTAGATTCAATTCTTTGATATACTTGCCCTTTTAGCCAGTTAACTACTATTACTTGATATTTGCTATTCAAACTTGTCTTGCTCTATACCGAGATTCTCTTTGCCGTAGTATTTTTATCACCAACAATGTCTATAAAATCTAGAAGAGTTATTTAAAGTTGACTTAGGTTTAAAAAACGAGTCAATACGGAACATAATTCTTTAATTATCTAGTTACCTCTATTCTATGTTGAATTGTAATTTGATTTAAGAAAGAAATTTGAAGATATGGATTTAAAGTCTCTCAAGAAATCAGAAATTTGAAAAAAAATTACTATCATTGCAAAAATTTACATTAGAAATCAAATGATTCTGTATTAGCCAAACAAATGGAGTGTGTTTATGGTGCCAGTTTGAAATTCTTTCTTTTCCAATCCTCTTAACGGACAGGCTGCCAGATAATTGATCACAGCTCGTGGCTATTGCTGATTACTTATATAATAAAAACCTTTCACGAAATGCAGGTCTTGCTGTGAAGCCCCGTGTGGTGCATCAGATACAGTCACACCTTTTTGTATGTATTTATATTGTTTGCCGTTTGTTCCATCATTGTCCAAATCTATCTTTACATCCTAATTTATCAGCAAGCAGTCACACATGTAATGGAAAAACTTGGAATCGCTTCCACTTTACCAATCAATCAAGGACTTCTCCCAGAATCTTTTCAGACTAGCACAAGAACGATCAAGGATTCAGTTTCAAGCAGTTCGTTTCAAGACAACGTCCAGGATGGAAAAACAAGCATTTTTTTGGAAGGAACTTTAGTACCAAAAAATGATGTAGTAAAGACACAACACGGTAGCCGGACTGAAATGACCATAAACAACTTTTTGAAAAACCCGATTCTGAAAGAGGATATGGACCGACATGAACAAGTATGTAGAATGAATTTTTATTTTTTTTGTTATTGTATTTGCTTTGCTTCGTTCTTAAACTTTTTTCAGAACTATGGGTAATTTTTCATTTCATATGAAGTCATCTATGTATAAGTAATTTGGTGTGTCATGCATTTGATTTCCAACAACAGTTGTATTTAATTTAAGATTAACTAGATGAATCAGAGTTTAGATCTAGTTTTTAGTTCATCACTGTTAGATCTACAGACCAGCGGACCAAGCTGTGGCTGTCACCCAATTTAAATAGAAAAATTCAAATTTTATATATCACCGACTGCATTACTAGGTCCACTCTGAGAATAACTTATCAAAATACAAATATCCTACCAATAAATTAAAATTAGTAGTTCATGAAAGTCAACATGATTTCTCTGGTCGTACAATAGATTCTGCTTCTGACTCCTTTCTAGTTATTATTTTACGATTGAACGAATACAAATTGCTATGCTCAATGATCCTTGCAATATAGGAAATACAGAGGTGCCACATGTGCGTAGTATACAAATGGTTGTCTATTTGTTCCGACTTTAACTCAACGGTTGTAGAAAGCTAAGGAAACCTGTAGCTTTTGAGCTCTGACATTGACTTTTCTAAATCATCCTCTAGATTTCTCATTGACCGAAAAGAGATAAATGCTGATAGTTAGGACTGAAAAAGTAGGAATCTTTCCTAGAGAAAGACATTTTTTTTATTTGAATAAACGAATGAACAAACTAGGAATGCTAAATTTATAGGGAACTTTGAAAATCATGCTGGGAAAATGTGAGTAGTTTGTACTGATTGAAATTGGAAAAAAGCTGTGGATAATGCTAAGTTGCTCTTCAGATTGCTGAAATAATGTATTCTTTGTTGATTCAAGTGTGTAAAAATCTTTCTTTATGTTTCTTTGCTTCTTTTATTTGGCTGAGCACCATCCTTGTGTCTCTTATCTGCATAGAAACTCTTAAGTTATTGGGCCAACCCTATCAGCTTCTCCTATTTACTTTTCCATTAATTAATCAATCAGAAAATTAAAATAATCAATTGATAATTAATCAGTTATGGGCTAATGGGTTTGCACATGGGGCCCGATTTCATTAGACATCCATATTATATTAGGCTTCTATTTTCATATCCAACCTCTCATTTTCCATTGGGATGATTATAAAAATATAATTGGACGGCTAAAAATAAATATTTGGTCTCAAACACTATGCGACGTGTATTCTGTGCTTCAACAAAGAAATGCTGAGAGTTGGGCATATAGGTGTCACTACAGTGACATTTCAATTGATGACTATGATTGGTGCATCAGAAGTATTTGTTCTTCCACCTATTGTTGTGCTGGATACTAATATCTTTTCTTTTTTCACTTGAGTATTATGTTTGAACTTTGTTTCTTTTATCATATGTTGTAACATATATAAAGAAAAGGATGTTATTTGCACTGCAGGTCGAGTCTTTGCAGCTGGAAAACAACATGCTTCAGATGGTACCAACTTCATTATTGTAGAAATAAATTTAATTAAATCGATGGAATTAATGGTTGCATTTTGTCCAAGATATTTTCTAGAATATATATCTCTTCTAGTGGTGATATTCTTAACTCCCATATTCTTGTGCATTCAGGTGCTGAAACATCAGCTACTCATAGAGGAGCTGATGCAAGAGAGCAAGAAGCTTCACCAGATATTGGTAAAAGAGTTGAAAGTTGATCCGAGCAAATTCCAATCGAGCTTCGCGAGTAGTAGTAAGCCCTCATGTACTGAATGTTTTGAATGCCGTAGAAAACAAAGAAGAAGATGAAACTTAATACATTACTTTCGACATTAATCAATCAAAAAAACCCGAATTTTTTTTATGGGATTTCCAATGTTCATATTAGTTGTTGGAATCTTTTCTGAAACCGCGTATATCTTTTATTTTTTCTGGTTCTTGAAGAATATATGGCATAGGGGATTTTTCGAAGTGTTGGATTTCTGTCGGCATCATTTGCCATGATTGTCAACTGTGGCTTTGTGATAAAAAATTATGCTTGATGCGATTTTAATCTTATTAGGGTGGAGTTCCCACATAACCATCATTTTTTACTTTGGTATGTTGACTGTCACTGGGTCTTGTAGTTGATACTAGAGCCAATATCATGAATTAGATCCTAGAAATTGTTGTAACAATTGCTGTTGGGGGATTATTCGGTCGCATTGTGAGCAATAACACGTAAGCTGCCCTTTGTCACTATTAACAGTACGACAGTTGAAGCATGCCACTTGAGTTTCCCTAATAGCATTGTTTTTAACTTTGCTCATTGCTTCGATTTGTTGTTAGCTTTCAGATAAATTTCTACACTTTCGAGTAGAATTTGGAAAAACGCAACCAAAAAAGCCAACGTGGTGCCAGCTAAAAAGATAAAATATCAGGACATGAAAATTTCTTCTAAGTTGTCATCATTCGGAAATAATTTGAAAGTTCCTGTTGGTGCATCGTATTCTCGCACCCAAAACACAGCGGAAGTTTAAAATTTTGTTCTTGGGCGTCGTGTGTTTAAAACATTCATAGGACGTTTAGGATTATACTTTTGCGTTCTAAACGCTGGACTCCAAACTATTCCGGTTTGAGGCGGATATAGCCTTTCTTGTAATTTCCTACGAACGGTTTTTCTCCTTTGATCACCTAATTAGGTCTACGATCGAAAGCTATATTCCTCGCTTGGATTGCACTAGAAATCGCAAACGATTTATGTGTTGAGATTGTACATTTCGAATTTCTAAAATTCTGTGACGGTGTAGCGTCGGCGGCGCGGTGGTGGAGGGAAAAATCACTTGGCCAAAATTTTCCCAATCTTTTGAAAGTATGGCCGAGAGATCATTGTTCATAAACATGGATTTTGGCTACTTGATTGTTAACCAATAATTAACAATTAATTATTGATTTTAATCAACAATTAAACAAATCAATTTGCCAAAATTCCTTCCCACAATTTTATGTGTTAGCCGTGACTTTCAAGGAAGAAAAGTGTAGAACTCGAAAATCAGATTACGTATAAGCCATGCATAATTGCTACTATTTAAATTAAAAATAAATTTTATAAATATATGAAGTTTTTTATTTATTTTAAAGGTAGATGTTTAGTTATATTTTTTCAGGATAAATACGCGAGGTCGGACCGGAGTTTGGAGATTAGAGATAAGATTAATAATAAGGAGATATTCCTAAATTTAATTTAAGTCAAGGAATAATTTAATTTAAAGAAATAGAATGTTTTAGAATTTATTTAATTAATTAGAGCTAAGTTGGTAAATAAATTCTTTTAGGTTCAATATTTAATTAAAGCTTAAATAAAATATGTAAACAAATGAGGGTGAATTAATAAAGGTCAAATATATTCAAGAAATTTAAACATAGCATTTAAACATTTAAATTTGAGGTCATGTATGCTATGCAAGATTTTATCCTAAATGGAATTGTTAATTCACTAGAAAATAAAATGGGGGTTATTAAACCTTAAGCATTTAAAATTTGAAACTAAAACAATATTATACCATGCCAAAAAAAAATAGTAATAAGTTTCGGTCAAGCCATTTTGAAGGTGTGATAACTCCTCATTCACATAATTTCCTTCAACTAATTACCCAGTAAACCAACGGGAACATGCAGCAAAAATAAGAGTAAATCAACGGCAGCAAAGGAATTGAGAAGCCATTTCAAACAATCCCACTTTTTGACTTGTAACTCCCAAACTAAAGGCATATAATGACACCTTTAACACCCCTTGAACATTCACCTTCATCACCTACATTTCCTATACCCCTTATCTTCGAAATTAGCAGGAAACCAGAAGCTTAGGATCGTGAATTCAGCAGCAGAAACAAAGAAAGAAATCTAACTTCGTTTCGTCGCGTCGTATTGTTGTTTTGATTTGTTTTTCTTCAAAACAAATTCCAGGCATGTATATGTTGTTCCTTTTCTCTTCAATCAAGTCCTATAAATATTTTAAATAATGATATATTCAAAATTCAAGCAGCAACTCGAAATTTTGACAGCAACATTCAAATAAATTCTGTACAGCCTTCTCGGCTCTTTTGCTTTGTGCTTCACGGTTTTACATGTTTATATTGTTACAGGGAGTTGCTCGATTCCAGGCCATCATGGCTGCTTCTAGGAATTTTTTAGAGTGTGTTAGGGAGTTATTGTTTCACTGATTTGGGTCCAAAGCTTTCAAACAAAAGCATGACAGCAAATGTTTTCCCACAAGCCACAGATTGGGTCACGATTTTCTGTCATTGAGTTGTTTAAGGGCTGTTCGAATCCTGGCTGTCCTAAGGGCTGTAGCCATGATTAGAACTCTCCCTTAACATGTATAAGACGTGACCAAGGTGTCCTTTCAAGTTTTGGTTCATGGTTCCCTCAAAACATTTAAGCAACAATACAAGAACATATTTCGGTTTTTCCATTTCCTGTGTGAGTGTGTTTCGGTTTTGGGGTGTGGATTGGATTATGGTTAGCTCCTAGCCCGTAGCCATGGTTCATACAACACTCCATCATGTCTAGATCAAGCCACGGTCGATTAAATGGCCACTGGAACGACACAAGACGATCAAATATTTCATTACATCACACTACACCCCAAAGGGTGCTATCGGGTGGGAGCTGTGAGTGTCTTAGGTAGTGGCTTGGTTTGTGATTGACTTTTAGCTCTTAGCCATGGACCAAGCCATGACTTAGGATGTTGGTAAGAGTCCTTGGGCGGTGGTTCAAGCCCCTGGCCATTATTTTCAGAGTTTGCTCCACAAACAAGCCAGCTGCCGCTGCTGTATTTTCTGCTTTTGACAGCAACAATGGGTCACGGTTTTGGTGATTGTTTGAGTTCTTGGTTGGATTTTAGCCCATGGCCTTGGATTGGACAGTACCTCAATGAGTTAAGAAAGTCGTGTTTTTGGCCGTTCGTGATTTGGTCGAGTTTAGAGGTCGTACGAGAATTTACGGTGAAAGGTGCCAAAATGACTCTCGAAAGAGTGTTTTATGTTTTTGTGTTCCATTCAACTATTTTCGTGTTTTACAGTCCTTGTGCATATTTTTCAGTTTGTTTGGGGTATTTTTAATCATGGTTAAACGTTGGTGTAAGGTTGGTTCGGGTTGGTACGATACCATGATTAAAAATCAAGTGGTTGGGCCTAATAGTCTTATTTTGATTCTATTGTTGAGTTTTGGTTCTATTGTCAAGTTTAAGTCAAGATAATATTATTTGAACGTGTCACATATTAGAGTTAAGTCGCAGCAAGCCTGGGAACGATTCAACTCATCCGGTAAAAATAAGGTTATAATTATTACGTGCATAAAAATATAAAATGTTTATTTTTGAGATATATGCTATATGTCTTGTGGCCACCTTACGTATATGGGTTTGGAAGTCGGTAGGCGCAACCGAGGACCTCTCCACCCGGTGACTTACGACCGGTTTATGATTATGTATGGGTACGGACATCCAGTCCAAGGGCTGTGATTGATCCCTACCGCCCAGTATACTGTGGTTTAGTCTGATCAGGCGCTCACGTTATGTTATGGGCCACTTGCTTAGAAACATTATCTCTACCATAAAATTATGATATGTTATGACAGAGCTCTATTGAGCAAAGTTTTTACGTATGATTTTCATATATGCACGTAGTTATAATTATTCATGCTGCGATTTTCACCGTATGCTTTACGATAGTTTATTTTTACGTTGCATGCGATTTTATGATATATTTACTTGTTATTCACGATATATACATGTCGAGTCTTTAGACTCACTAAACTTGATTGTTGTAGGTATTGATGAGGTCGAGACCGCGGGCGGAGACCAGTGAGCGATCTTGGGACAACAGTAGTAAACCCGAGGACCTCATGATTTAATTTATGCACCTTTTATCATTCAAACTTGATTTTAACATGTTGGATTATTTTTAAAGTGTTGTTTGAAATACAATGTTGACTTCCGCTGTTATTTTAAAGTTAAAATTATTTACATGTTTATTTTATAAATTGAGCAAGTTATTTATTTATTTAGAAAAATTTTAATAATTCCGCAAATTTATGAATACGAAATACAGGCCTTTACAAAAAGGAAGGAATTTTCTTGTGTTTTGTGTGAAGAATAATGGTGGTTAATTATGAGTCCTAGTGGTGTATATATAGAGTGAGACTCCTAATCTAATTAGGAGTCCTTCTCCCACAAGGACTCTAATAATTTCATTATATTAAAACTCTCATATATATAATTAATATATAATATATTTATTAACTTTTAATAATACATGATATAATAATATAATCTACACATATTTTATATCACCATATAAAATATATACATGTATATGTGTATTAAATTAAATAACCATTATTTAATTTATAAACTAACTCCTTAGTTAATTTAATTTTAGACTCCTCTAAAATATTTATAAGAATTTATGTATGTTAGTAGTCACCACTACTAGCACAATCATTTAATTAGTAAATTCCAAATTTACCAAAAAAAATGATTCCGAACTCATTATAACCCCGATCAACGATCCGAAAGAACCGATGTACCAAAGATACAAATCTTGTTCATATAATGATAATCGAAAATTTCGAAGATCAAAATTTTCACTTACCATATTGGGCAGCTGCCAGTTTTAGTGAACTCATTCACAAAACAGGCAGTTCTACTCTCCTTACTTATTTAGCAATCATGCTAACTTCAATTTCTTCCATCCTATGGAATCAGCTCATAAACTCTTTTATAAGTTTCTTGTTTGATCTCCATCAAACTATAGTCACCAAATTCCAACTCCTTGAAATTTGACTATCTCAACGGGAACACGGAATCCGATACTTGTGTGACCCTCAATGGTTCAAGGATACAACTAGCTGTGGGTTCACATCCTCATGTGATTCAGAATAACGTTTATTCTTATTCTGGTTTACCCTAGTTAACCCCATTCTTTACATCAACACCTTGATCAAGAATGTCAGAATTCATTTCTGATTGCACACATCGGATCTTGGAAAGAGTGTCTAGTAGCATCGCTCCATGATCCCTCAGGTATCACTGATAGTGCCTGCAAGAACCTTTAGTCATGGTTAGCGTATAGTATGGTCCCTTCAACACATATATCCCGATCGAATCTGCAACCATTGGTATATCGAGAGTTGCATATGAATTCGATAACGATGCGATTTATCTTTGAGTACTAATAATGACATGGTATGTGCAATTAGGAAAACACCTTTCCATAAAGCATATTTCTTGCTCTGGCCAGAGACTCCTTGTACTATTAACTCATCAGATCACATAGGATATCTTCACCCATAGGTGAACGGTGAATCCCCGACCACAATGCATTTGCTCATACGTATTTCGAAACTACACCCAACCTCGTCACCTGATGACCCTCAATAGAGTCGGTAAACGGATTAAAGTGCTTGCTAGTACGTATAGCCTCTACATTGTCCCGGATCAAAGGACTAATGGTGTACAACCATAACTGCGGACTATTCCACTCGATAAATGGGAACCACTTGGACAGTATGAGGGAGGGTTGTTCAGTATATCATCATATGATCACCCATCTGTGTGAATGGACATCTCCATGCCCTCGCCAATGAAACATGGTGTTTACATCACATATGCTAGTCTCAAGCTCGAGCGACCTTTATCCTTGTTTTAGGCGGCTGATTCGACTAAGAACCTGTTTAGAATATACGGTACACTTCCTAATGAGTTTCATGATCTTACGTTAGGACGCAGACCTCATGGTACCTATTATATATTCAAGGACTTTATCTATGCAGCTTGCATGGGTATATAGATAAAGTATAATGCCATAATCGAATAAAATCGGAAAATATTTTTAAAATAAAGATCGTTTTACATTAGAGTCAATAAAATCGGAGCCACGAGTTGGCTTGCCGGGCACCTACTCTAACAATCTCCCACTTGCCCTATAGCCAACTACCCATAGATCTTAGAACCATTGCTTCGCGATGCTTCTCAAACAATGGTTCTGGCAGGGGCTTCGTCAGTGGATCAAAAACGTTATCTGCAGAGGCGACTCTCTTTAACGAAATGTCTCCTCTTACCACATTCTCTCGGATGATGTGGAACTTCCTCAGTATATGTTTGGATCGCTGATGAGACCTCGGTTCCTTGCTTGCTCAACGGTACCGGAGTTGTCACAGTAGACCGGGACTGGATCAACTGTTTGAGGAATGACACCCAACTCTTGGATGAAATTACTCATCCAAACACCCCTTTTGCTGCATCCGATGCAGCTACGTATTCGGTCTCAGTGGTTGAATCCGCTGTGGTGTCTTGCTTGGAACTCTTCCAAGAGACAACACCACCATTGAGCTTGAATACAAATCCAGTGGTCCATTTCGAATTATCCACATCTGATTGAAAGCTAGAATCAGTGTAACTTTCTAATTTTAGTTCTACACTCCCGTATACTAAGAACAAATTCTTAGTTCTTCTCAAGTACTTAAGAACGCCCTTCACTGCTTTCTAATGCAGTGAACCGAGATTCGACTGATATCTTCTTGCAAAACTCAGTGCATATGAAATATCAAGTTGAGTAGATATCATACCATACATAATACTGCCTATGGCAGACGCATATGGAATGCGGCTCATGGTTTCTATCTCTTTATCAGTCTTAGGGTACATAGACTTGGATAGATTCACACCGTGAGACATTGGGAGATTTCCTCTAATGGACTCCTCCATAGAGAATCTTCTCAGCTTGGTATCGATATATGTAGATTGGGTGAGCTCTAGCATTCTTTTGATCTATCCCTATAGATCTGTATTCCTAATACATATGATGCTTCACCCATATCCTTCATGGAGAACTTACCAGCTAACCACACTTTAGTTGACTGCAACATCCTACATCATTTCCAATGAGTAGTATGTCATCAACATAAAGCACTAGAAATGTCACTGCACTCCCACTAACCTTCTTGTATACACTAAGTTCCTCAGGATTTTTGGCAAAATCAAACTCTTTGATAGTGTCGTCAAATCTGAGGTTCCAGCTCCTCGATGCCTTCTTGAGTCCATAAATGGATCTCTGAAGTTTGCATACCTTATGCTCACTTCCTACTGATGCGAATCCTCCAGGTTGAGATATGTAAATCTCTTCCTTAATATCCCACCTAAGGAACGCTGTCTTCACATCCATATGCCATATTTCATAGTCATACCATGCTGCTATGGCTAGCATTATCCTAATGGACTTGAATATTGTGACGGGAGAAAAGGTTTCCTCATAGTCAACACCTTGTCTTTGAGTATATCCTTTTGCTACAAGTCTACCTTTGAAGGTCACCACTTCCCATTCGCTCCAAGTTTCTTTTTGTAAATCTATTTGCATCCTATGGGAACAATTCCCTTAGGTGGATCTACTAAGTACTATACTTGGTTTCGAATACATGGAGTCCATATCGGACTGCATGGCTTCAAGCCATCTAGATGAATCGGCATCATACAATGCTTTCTTGAAATTTCTTGGATCTCATCTAGGAATGGGCTCACCTTGGCCCTCTTCAAGAAGTAGGCTCAACCTATTAGGAGGCCTTGAGATCCTTTCGGATCTTCTAAGAGCTTGTGTTTCTTTGATTGGCTGTTGGGTGTGGGTTCAGCTATTTGTGTAGTAAGTGGCTCTCGAATCTCATCGAGTTCTATCATCCCTCCTTTTCTATCTAATAGAAAATCCTTCTCTAAGAAGGTGGCATTTTTTGAAACAAACACCTTTGTTTCACTGGGATAATAGAAGCAATATCCAATAGAGTTCTTTGGATATTCCACAAAGTAGCACAAATTGGCTCTTCTATCAAATTTGTCTCCCACTACCTGCTTCACGTAAACAGGGCATCCTCATATTCTTAGATAAGAATATTTGGGCGATTTTCCCATCCATATCTCATATGGAGTTTTATTCACTGTCTTTGCATGGACTTGATTCAACAATCTCGTCGCTGTTTCAAGCGCATATCCCCAAAGGGATGGCGACAACTCAGTGAATCTCATCATAAATCGAACCATGTCCATCTCGTCCGATTACAACGTTCTGACACACCATACAACTGGGGTGTGGCAGGTGGAGTTCACTGTGAGAGAATCTCATTCTCTTTAAGATAGTCTTGAAACTCAGTACTCAATTATTCTCTACCTCGATCTAATCGTAGTGTTTTAATAATTTTTCCTAACTGTTTCTTTACTTCTGCTCTGAATTTTTTGAACTTTTCAAAGGCTTCAGATTTGTATTTCATTAAATACACATACCCAAACCTCGAATGGTCATCGGTAAAGATGATGAAGTAGGAATGACCATATATCATGCTAACACTTAGCGGGCCACACACATCTATTTGGATCAAATCCAACAGATTATGTGCACGTTCCACTTTCCTTAGGAGAAAAGGAGCTTTGGTTATTTTTTCCTTTCAGACAGGACTCACATGTCTCTCAGAGAGTTTATGTCTGATTAGTCAAACATACCATCTCCCACTAGCTTGTGCATCCTTCTTTGGGAAATATGTCCTAGCCTAACGTGCCACAAATGTGCTTGGTTTAGACTATCTTGTTTTCTTTTTGTTGTTGTTTAAATCGTGTTTACTTGGACATTCACTTATCATTGCCAAAACATTTCTGGCCCAGATAATTTCTTATGTCCAGACTTCTTGCAGTGAACCAAACATGTTCTGACCTATCGAACTTTGTCAAATTCCAGGCCCACCACCTTCTCAATAGGCCTAATGATATGTACACCATCCTCATGGGCCATAGCCCCATCTTGTATGTATGTATTCATGAGCTCCTTGAAAGTTGTGTGCATCATTATACGAATTTCATGCACCATGCAACTCTCCATGTGCATTCGAATGTCAACAGCATTCAATATTTCCTCAAAACCGTCTCTAAAGTTCATTTGACATAGAAGTGAGCATATTACACTTTAGCTTGCATACTATGCTCCCACCATCTTGCACGCTTTGTCAGTTCAGCATGACTGATATTAGTGTGTATGCTATCCGAACTTAGAACAATTTTCCCAGCCAATCTTGAAGATTAGTGTTTGGTTAGCTAGTTTTAATAATTGAAATGGATCGCGTGACGAAATCATAAATATACTGATATGGAAACAGAATAAAAGTTACTGACTATTTTAAAATATTTTGTAAAACATAAAATATGGACTTTTGTTTTTTACGAATTGCCTTCCACTATTTTGACATTCTCACCACCCTCTGATGAAAAATGGGAAATCCAATTACTTAGTGATTACGCAAGGCCCAATTGCGAAATTATGATCCCGAATAATATCAGCAAATTATAACTTCCAAAAGGTAGAGCTCAATTGCAACTCCTTGCAACCTTTACGTAATTTTGTCTCACGTTTGAGGAGGGTCCAATAATATGATCTCCTTTTTCTTCACGTGTCGAACTCGGCCGATCAATGTTGAACCTTAATGGACGGTCGCCATGAGATCCCCCAATAATATGAGCTGAAGTCATTGGAGTTCCACGTAGTTCACATCAAATATGTCAGTGGAAGTCACAGCTTTCCGGGGCCCAGGCCTCCCCAATAATATGAGCCAGACACTGACCGCGGGTAGCGTTCATCATGCAACCATTGTTGACGGAAGGCAAGGAATTATTAAACTTTCTTTTAATTATCCTTTTAATGGGCTTGATTTAAATTTTGAATCTCATCCAAAATGAGGGGTTTTTAATTTTAAAAATTTGTCTCATCATTAATTTTAAAACTCGTGCCATGATTGTTTGTATGATTGCCGGATTCATGCCACTCTTATCATTATATTAATAATAAAACACATACTTATTATTTATAATAAATCACATACATAATAAATAATAAAGGATGATCGATAATCGAGAGCTAATTGATCCATACGAGCCACATACGGATCCATGTCCATAATCTAGGTAAATGCAGGGATGCAAATACAATATTACATAAGCTTCCAATATTTTACATGTCTTCTGTAGAACCCGTAAATCAGACTACGTATAAGCCATGCATAATTACTATTATTTAAATTAAAATGATTTTTTTATGCATGAGGATGTAAATTCTTTAAATTTGTGAGTTATTTTACGCAGTAGTTTAGTTTTGTCTTTTCAGTTAAATAAGTGAGGCCGGACTGGAGTTGGAGTATGAAGATAAAATTTAATAATAAGAAACATTCCTAGAATTTATTTAAGAAAAAAAATAATTTATTTTAATGAAAAATAAAGTTTAAGGATTTATTTAATTAATTAAAGTTAGTAGTAAATAAGTTCCTTCATGTCCAATAATTTAATTAAAAGCCTAAATTAAAATGTGTAGCCGATTGGGATAAATTAATATAAGCCTAATATATTCAAGAAAATATTATCCTAACATGTTAGTAAATGTATTTTAATAGTTAACCATGCATGCAAGAAAATGATTATTCTAAATTAAGTTATTAATTCATTAAAATACATAATAAGTGTTCAAAACTTTAAAGGGTTAAAATTCATGAATTAAGCTATATTTCTACCTAATTTAGCCTATCAAATTTCGCCCCCCTCATTATCAAATCAAATCATGCTCATTTTTGCAACTCTCCATTTGATATCATTCCTTAATCATTTCTTGGCTTGATAATTCCCTCATTTTTAATCCTCAATAATTAATAATTAAGCAATTTCATGCACTTAATTAAACAAATAAATTAGCCAATCTAAATCCCATATTTTCGAGCATCATAGAATTGGGAATGATATAATTCCCTTTGCCATTCCATTTCCTCAATTGCAACTTTCCTCCATAGCATTCTTGACCCCTTTATTTTCCTAGTAGCCTTCCCTCATTCCATAACACTCCCTCACCTCCCTCACCATTCGAAAATTCTGAAGAATATCAGCAAGAAATCGTGAGCCTTCAACCAAGAAACAAGAAAGAAAATCACTCTGTCTCCTCCGCGCCGTGCCGTCGTAGTGTTTGTTTTCTTATTCAAACAAATTTCAGGCATGTCTATATTTTCCTTGCTCTTCAATCAAGCCATATAGGTATTTTAAGCATCACATATACATGATTTTTACTAGCAAAAACCGAAACCATCACAACATTATTTTCGAAACATGTACAGATTTTTGTTTCGGTTTCCTCTATGCCTCACGGGTTGCTTGTTTTGTGTGTTCAGGTGGTTGGTTCGATTTCTAGGGGCTCAAGGCTGCTTTTAGACATGATTTAGGGTGTGTTAGGAAGGGAGATGTCCACTGGTTTCAGCCCCTTCCCCCCCTCCCCCCCCCCTGCATCACGTTTGACAGCAACTCCCCAAGCATGTCATTTGTGTCTCGAAATTTCTTGTTTTCGGTTTGTACAAGGAGGTTCGAATCGTGGTTGGCTCTTGGGCCTGTAACCATGGTTGGAACCCTTCCTTGACATGTCTAGGACGTGACCAAGATGCCATTTCATGGCTTGGTTCACGTTCCCATCGGTTTTAAAAATGAAACAAGAACAGCCCCCATCGGTTAAAAGTTTCTGGTTTTGTTTGTGAGTTGGTGTTCGGTTCATGTGGTTTGGTGTGAATCTTGGTTGGCTTCTAGTCCTTATCCACGGTTCATACCATATCTCTTGATGTCTAGATCATGACATGGTCAATCAAATGGCCACTGGAAAGGTCCATGACAGCAAACGAAGCAAACCTCCCCACGCACGCAGGTTGGCCTCTCGGGTGGGAGTTTCGGATGATTCATGGTGTGTTTTGGATTGTGGCTGGCCTAGGGCCCTTAGCCATGGTTCAAACCATACCCTAGGATGTTGGGAAGAGGCTCTGGTTGGTGGTTCAAGCCCCAATGGCCATTAGCCTTGCAAATAACGCAAAGGAACGCAAGCGCTGCTGCTGTATTTTGTGACAGCAAGTTGCACTTCGGTTCTGAGGTGTGTTTCGAGTTCTTGGTTGGCATTTAGCCTATGGTCTTGGACTGGACAGTACCCCATTGAGTTAAGAAGGTCATGTTTTTAGCCGTTTGTGATTTGGTCAAGTTTAGAGGTCGTACGAGAATTTACGGTGCAATGTGACGAAATGACTCTCGAAAGAGCGTTTCATGTTTTTGGCCTCCATTCCACCAATTTCGAATTGTATCATTTTAGGAGCATTATTTCATCATTATAGGTGTTTTTAATCATGACTAAATGATGGTTTGGTGTTGGTTCGGGTTGGAACGGAGTCATGATTACATACTAAGTCATTGGGCGTAATTGTCTCGTTTCTGGATTCAATTACGAAGTTTTGGTCAAGTTAGAATATTTGCATGTCACTCATGATTAGGTAAAGTTGCAGCGAGCCTGGGAGCGATCCAACCTATATAAAAAAAAAAATTAATACAGGATTTTTAATTACGCTATTTAATTATATTACGTGCATAAAATATTCATTTTTAAGATTCATGCGATATTGCTTGTGGCCACTTCACTGTCATGGTATTATTACTTCACCCGGTGGTCACTTATCGGTTCAGTTCAGTTCATCCCGGTGGTCACTTACCGGTCTCACCCAGTATACTGTGGTATTAGTCTGATCAGATGATTATTATTTCATCCGGTCGTCAGTTCAGTTCAGTTCAGTTCATGGGACCACTTGCGTAGAACATAATCTCAGCAAAATTATGACAGGCTATTTTATTACAGAGCTCTATTGAGCAAACAGTTCACTTATGATTTTCAGTTCAGTTATACATGTATTTATAATTATCCATGATAAGATATTTACAGTTCAGTTATGCAAGTACTATAATTCCTCATGACATGATATTTTCACTTCGCATGCAATTTTATTATTATCTGTTTACTTGTTATTTACGATATATGCATGCTGAGTCTTTAGACTCACTAGACTTGATTGTTGTAGGTACTGATGATGTCGGGATCGTGGGCGGGGACCAGTGAGCCAGCTCGAGTCGGCAGTAGTGGGACCCGAGGACCTCATTTATCAGTTTATTTATTATTTTTGCAAAAACTCATTTTATTACAATGGATTATTTTAAGCTGTCGTGTTGAAACATTATTTACTTCCGCTGCTATTTTGAATATTAAACTTTATTTATCAGTTTATCTTCTGAATGAGACATTTTAATTATTTAAAAAGAAAAATTTTAAATTTTTTCGTAAATTTTCAAACATGAATCCAGAGGCCTCTACATCTTCGATCTTCAAAACTCCTTCCGAGGATCGGGCCCACCGTCTTCAAATCTTGATCTCCCACTAATTCTAATATTTACATTAAATATCCATGGCACATTGGGAAACAAATTTAGGGGGTGAGAACGGACCATAAACCAGGTCCACTTTTAATTATCAAATATTCAAAAATTACAACACATAAAATATCCTAACATACACCTAGCACATTGGTCATGGCTCTCGATCATCCTTTTAACATATAATATCATATATTATATAAATTCGATAATATCACATATTAATATAAATCGTGTATCTCGTAAATTATTACTAACTGCCATAATTATCAAATTAAATAAACAATTTATTTAATTTCAAATAATTAAATTTCTTGTAAACACCTTTTACCATAAATAATTAAAATCATATTTCAATTATTTATTTTGTAAGAAATTGATTTTAACAAAATTATTGTAGGGGTAAAATCATCCTTATTTTCATAAAATATCAATTTAACCAAAAATTTTAAAAAATCATAAAATCGCCCCTAGGCCCGAACAATTCATCTCACAACCCAGCGCGAGGCTCGAGACGTTCTCGGGCACCCGCCCGCCCGCTGCCCGATCCGATCAGGCGGCGACCACGCGCGCGATCGGGTGGCGGCCGTGCGACCGCTCACGATCGGGCGGAGGCCGTGTGACCTCGCGTGCGCGTCTGCCTGTAACAGTTCCGGGCAGACCAAATTTTTTTTTTTAAAGAACATATTTTTCAAAAATTATTTTTAGGGGCGTTTTTCATAAAAATTCTTATGCGGTTAGAAATAATAAATTCAACACAATTTAATTAAAACACACGATGGAGAATTACCGGCTCTGCTACCACTGTTGGTGCATCGTATTCTCGCACCCAAGACGCAGCGTAAGTTTAAAAATTTTATTCTTGGGCGTCGTGTGTTTAAAACATTCATAGGGCGTTTAGGATTATACCTTTTGCGTTCTAAATGCTGGACTCCAAACTATTCCGGTTTGAGGCGGATATAGCCTTTCTTGTAATTTCCTACGAACGGCACTTCTCCTTTCATCGCCTAATTAGGTCCACGATCGAAAGCTATATTCCTCGCTTGGATTGCACTAGAAATCGCAAACGATTTATGCGTTGAGACTGTACACTCCGAATTTCCAAAATCTGGTGACGGTGTAGCGTCGGCGGCGCGGTGGTGGAAGGAAAAATCACTTGGCCAAAATTTTGCCAATCTTTTGAAAGTATGGCCGAGAGAGATCATTGTTCATAAACATGGATTTTGGCTAATTAATTTTTAAGCAATAATTAACAATTAATTATTGATTTTAATCAACAATTAAACAAATCAATTTGCCAAAATTCCTTCCCACAATTTTATGCGTTAGCCGTGACTTTCAAGGAAGAAAAGGAAGGAATTTTCTTGTGTTTTGTGTGAAGAATAATGGTGGTTAATTATGAGTCCTAGTGGTGTATATATAAAATAAGACTCCTTGAAACGTCTACTATTCGTTTTCTTAAATCGTGCTAGAAATTTTTTTTTTCTCCTTAATCTCCATAATTAAAAATATACATATATATAAATAATTTAAAATATCTTGTCACCATTTTAAAAATTAACATCCAACTAATATTTAAAAATCCCAAGGAAAATAGTTTAAATCGTCAAATGTTTACCAAACTTAAAAACAATATTTGAAAAGTATAAGCCATACTATAACCTCTCAAAAACCTCTCATAAATAAATCGTAGTAAAAATAATCTTATCATAAATCATAATCATAAACTAGTGCGGAAAACTAACGTCGGTCCTCGGGTTATGTGCACCTTCAGTCCAGCAAAGTTAACCATCAAGACCTCCATAAACATATTCATAATCAATATTACCTACATCAATCACACCTAATGAGTCTAAAGACTCAACACACCATAATCTTGATAACAAGTACTACATATACAGATCACATACAACAGTGAAAAATACTTGTACTTAAAATATCGTTTTAATGAAGATGCATAAATTTTAAACAATAACATTTTCGTAAACATTTTCATGATGCGTAAATTTTAAATAAAAATATTTTCATAATGATGCATCACTTTAAACATAAACATTTTCGTAAACTTTTCATAAACATTTTCGTAAATATGAACATGCATAACATAAACCTCAAAATTTTCTTTTTCCTCATTTCATAACATAAATCCTTTCATCATGATCGTAAACACGTTTTTTTTATTGAATTCAGATCGTTAATTGTGACTTTCCTCAAACCTCAAAAATTCGATGGATCCATCTACATGAAACCGCAGTACTGAGCGGCGGGGGACACCAGCAACACTCTCACCGGTCAACTGGGCCCTGGCCTATCTTTTTTCGAATGGAGATACGATCGTCGGGGCTCTATCGGGGGCCTTCTCCCATAGACGGGCTCTCTCTTGGGCTTTTTCCCACGCATGGGCTCCCTCTGGGGCCTTCTCTCGAAAATGGACTCCCTCTGGGGCCTTTTTCCCTCACAACATCCCCATTCTTACCTCAAATCCTCAATAGTCACAATTACTTCACTTCCTTCAACGTTTTACATTTTCATCATTTTATAAAAATCATGCATTTAATATTCTTTTCTTTTTTAAAAACAAGCATGCAACATATCTTTTAACGTTATCGTTTCCTCATAAAAATCCATAAACATTTTAAAAGAAACCTAAAAATCCATAAATCTTTTAAATAAATATTTCAACATCATAAACCTTTAAAATATGTACTTAAATTATAAACATTTAAAATAAACATTTTAACATATTAAATCATAACCTTTTAAAATAACATTTTGACATAATAAATCATAAACATTTAAAATCAATGTCATAAAAATTCATAAACATTTGAAATAATCATATTAGCATGTAAAGCAACATTCAGGACACTGCCATGACGTTTACTAATTTCTAGGTGTAAAATGATCGTTTTACCCCTGGACGTAAAATTTCACGTTTTTGATTTTTTCTTAATTTCATTTTCTCTAACATGTCTCAAATAATTATTTAAGCTTACATGAATTTTCTCATATTTTTATTTAGCTTAAATCGTGGACTTTTAAATTAATATTTAAATAAGACATATTAACGCGTTTTAAATCTCGAATTAAACCAAAACTTAATATGAAATTCTCAAATTAAAAACTTAGACTTTTAATAATTATATGAGTTTAAATATAATTTTCTATAATTTTATTAAGCTTAAATCTATGCGTTTCAATTAACTCGTTGATTAGCGTTTCGTGCGGCGATTAAATCCCGAATAAATTCAAAACTCAATATTTTGATCCCAAATTTTCAACATAACCTTTTATTATTTATTATACCCTTCCAAGTCATGAGCCACACCTGTGGACCTATGGATTAAATTTTTTCCTTTTAATTTTTGTTTTTGACATGTCGACGAACACGCCGAGCCATCTCTCAATTTACTCGAGTCACGCCCAAGCCACCTCGAGCCAAACCCAAGCCAACACATCTAGGAATCCTCCTGGACCATTAGAACCCATTGGACCTGACCCTAAGCTCCAAAACCGAAGCAACACCTAAGATACAGAAACAGCCCAACAACCCACCTAGGCACCCTTGATCAAACGAGACATACATGCTTCTAACCACTTCATACTTAAACCGACTCGAACCGGACCCAAACCAGGCCCTAGATGTTGCCCTTAGACACAAATTAAGACCATGGTTAAGCCTCTTTTTACTCAGAACCAGCGCCTAAGTCCCAAAAATCAGAAACGTGACAGCCCCTCATGTGAGGCAAATTTTTGTGCAGCTTTTGAGTTTCTGGTTCTAGCGCTCTACCCGACCATCCAGCACATAAACCACCACCATAAGATTCAACCTAGGACCCTAAGGCACTACCATAACCACTGCCCTAGTCCCTGGAACGACCCAAGCCCCTAAAACACCAGAAGCCTTGCACCAGCCTTCACGTGAGCCCCATTCTTGTGCAGCTGTTGTTTTCTGTTTCCAGCGCTTTCCCTAGACTACCAGACCATGAACCACCCCAACAAGCACCATCTTAGGACCCTAATGTCTCGTCCTAGCCCAGTTCTTGAAACCTGCGCAGCATCCTTCCAGCTCACGGGTTGCTAGGACTCCTTCCCAGCCTCTTGTGTCGAGTCCTAGCGTGGCTAGGACTCTTCCCTTGACCCATACCAGACCCTAGCCAAGCCCTAGTCCCAGCCAAACCAAAGCCCAGCAACTATGCCCAACAACCGAGCCCCTAAGGTACACCATGACAGAATATGTTCCAGCTTGTATTATTCATGCTTTTGTGTGCGATTTTAGACCTTTAAACTTGTGGAAATACATGCTTATTCATATCCTAATTCATGGCAGCCCCTTAAACATCATATAAACATGATTTTGAATCAACAACCAAGAGTTAAACACATGCATATGAATAGTTGAGAAAATTATAATTTGAGTGCCTTGTTTCCTTTCAAAACATGTTCAAATAAATATTAAGGTGTGATGGATGATTGAAAGAAAGAATATGGCATGCCTTTGCGTTTTAAACACACGAAAACGTTGGCGATTGAAGAACGGCGACGACGAGACGATGGCTTGATTTTCCTTGAAAAACTTTCAAACTTTTCTCTTAATTTGGTGATGTGGGTGCCGTGTATTTGAGGGAGAATTGGTGTGCGATTTCTGAAAGTGGCGGGAGCAATATGGAGGGTTAAGGGGTTTTTTAATATATTATATACTTAATTAATCCACTAAAAAGTTTTAAGCCCATTAATAAAATTAATTAAGCCTACTTAGCCCATTAGTATTTAATTAAGATAGTCGAGTTGCCAAAATGTTTGTATTTTTGTTGAAAAACCAACACCGAAAAAAATTACGTCCCGGCGTATAAAATCACCTCAAAATCCCTTATTTTCAAAAATAAGAAAAAGCATCACATTTACTTTAAATAATTAAAACAATTATTTAATAAAAACATTTTATATTTTTCAGCCCTCGGTCTCCGTTCGTCGATCGCAACTAGAATAACTTTTAAAAATACATTTTAATGCAACCATGAAGAAAAGTATATTTTAAACATGCAAATATGCACAACAAAATTAATTCATGCAATTAAAATATTTAATTAAAATACAAAGCAATTTAATAAGTCGTGCATGTGGTTCGCGTGAACTTTTTAAATTTTCGGGGCGTTACACTCCTAATCCAAATAGGAGTCCCTCTCCCACAAGGACTCTAATAATTTCATTATATTAAAACTATCATATATATAATTAATATATAATGTATTTATTAACTTTTAATAATACATGATATAATAATATCATATACACATATTTTATATCACCATATAAAATATATACATGTATATGTGTATTAAATTAAATAACCATTATTTAATTTATAAACTAACTCCTTAGTTAATTTAATTCTAGACTCCTCTAAAATATTTATAAGAATTTATGCATGTTAGTAGTCACCACTACTAGCACAATCATTTAATTAATAAATTCTAAATTTACCTAAAAAAATGATTCCGAACTCATTATAACACCGATCAATGATCCGAAAGAACCGATGTACCAAGGATACAAATCTTGTTCATATAATAAAAATAAAAAATTTCAAAGATCAAAATTTTCACTTATCATATTGGGCAGCTGCCAGTTTTAGTGAACTCCTTCACAAAACAGGCCCTTCCTTATTTAGCAATCATGATAACTTCCATTTCTTCCATCCTATGGAATCAGCTCATAAACTCCTTTATAAGCTTCTTATTTGATCTCCATCAAACTATAGTCGCCAAATTCCAACTTCTTGAAATTTGACTATCTCAACGAGAACACGTAATCCGATACTTGTGTGACCCTCAATGGTTCAGGGATACAACTAGCCGTGGGTTCACATCCCCATGTGATTCAGAATAACATTTATTCTTATTCGGATTTACCCTAGTTAACCCCATTCTTTACATCAACACCTTGATCAAGAATGTCAGAATTCATTTCTGATTGCACACATCGGATCTTGGAAAGAGCGTCTAGTAGCATCGCCCCATGATCCCCAAGGTATCACTGATAGTACCTGCAAAAACCTTTCGTCATGGTTGGCGTACACTATGGTCGCTTCAACACATATATCCCGATCGAATCTGCAACCATTGGTATATCGAGAGTTGCATATGAATTCGATACGATGTGATTTATCTTTGAGTACTAATAGTGGCATGGTATGTGCAACTAGGAAAACACCTTTCCATAAAGCTCATTTCTTGCTCTTGCCAGGGACTCCTTGCACTATTAACTCATCAGATCACATAGGATATCTTCACCCGTAGGCGAACGATGAATCCCCGACCACAATGCATTTGGTCATACGTATTTCGAAACTACACCCAACCTCGCCACATGATGACCTTCAATGGAGTTGGTAAACGGATCAAAGTGCATGCTAGTACGTATAGCCTCTACATTGTCCCGGGTCAAATGACCAATGGTGTACAACCGTAACTGCGGACTATTCCACTCGATAAACGAGAACCACTTGGACAGTCCGAGGGAAGGTTGTTCAGTGCATCATCATATGATCACCCATCTGTGTGAATGGACATCTCCACGCCCTTGCCAATGAAACATGGCGTTTACATCATAGATGCTAGTCTCGAGCTCGAGCGACCTTTATCCTTGTTTTAGGCGGCTGATTCAAATAGGAACATGTTTAGAATATACACTACACTTCCTAATGAGTTTAATGATCTTACGTTGTGACGCAGACCTCATGGTACCTAATGTATATTCAAAGACCTTATCTATGCAGCTTGCATGGGTATACAGATAAAGTATAATGCGATAATTGAATAAAATCGTAAAATATTATTAAAATAAATATTATTTTACATTAGAGTCAATAAAACCGGAGCCTCAAGTTGGCTTGCCGGACATCTACTCTAACAGTTTCCAGAATATCAAATAGATCAAGTACATATTTCTTGGCCAAGATCCTGAATTAGCTCTTGCTGGGAATGATGGGTAAAGATCAAAGAAAAAGTCACCGATGATTCTGTTTGGCTCTGTCTAAAGATCAGATGCTTTTTCTCTCTTTTATAAAGCCACCACCAGTCACATTGTTTCTGGGAATAATAATACTTAATCGAATAAGCATCTACATAACAGTTCTCAGAGGGCAGAGCTAAGGAATTGGTATTATATGCTCTGTCCGGTTTGTGCTTGAAAATATGCTTATAGTTATTTAATAGCAGGCGGCACGAGTTGAATTGAGCTTGAGTTAACGCTTTTTTTAAAAAACCCAAAGGTGGGAATAATTCGAAATAGAATAACCAATACCAAGAAGGAAATTAGGCCAGGATCTTTCTAGACGATGAGAGCACATGAATTTAATAGAGCACTGTCTAGTAAATATCTAAAAAGCATTTACAACATGGATCTAAAAGGGAAACGTAAATATGGACGTATGTAATCTGTAAAGGTCCGAATGCAAGCTTCGAGTGAGTCTTCTAAGAATAATCGAAACCGTCTATATTTTGAAAGCCACAATATAGCGCAACATAACTGTATTCCCTTCACATTAAATGTTACAAGGATGAACAAACAAGAAATTTCAAAATGATGGCCGGAATCTTGGTCAAGAGATAATTTTACTCCCATGCTATATGGTTGCTTTAAAAACTGTTTATTTATGACGTGGAAACTTGCAATTGCTATTTTTTGGTGCGTGATGGGTAGACTCTCGGGCTAACGCAGTATCCTGCAAACCAAGTTAGTAGAGTAATCTGCTTTGTGAAAGTCTTGTGTAACAAGCTCATCCGAGAAAATGTTAGTAGAGGAGATCAAATCCAAGAACATTGGTTAAACGTTCATCTATTTCATCAATAATTATTATTGATGAAATAGATGGTTGTTGAACTCGAATTGAACTCTTGTGTATGTGTCATTTTGTTTAGTGAAACATGCAAATGTTGCACGATATGTGGTTTCTTTCTCCGGAAAAACTATTCGACTAACTGTTAAAGTAGATGTCCTGTTAACAAAGTGTTGTCTAAATAATTTATTAACTCAATTATAATAAACAGTCTTTATTTTAAAATAATTTATATTTCATGGTTCTTTTTACTTTATCTGTATACCCATACAATCAAAATAGATAAAGACATTGATTATATTTTAATACAAATGAATCGTACTTCGATCTTGAAACTCATTTGTAAACACTGTATATTCCAAGTTCGTTCCTAGTCGATTCAATAGCTTAAAAACAAGGATAAAAGCCACTTGAGCTTGAGACTAACATCTGTGATGTTGTGTACCGCATTTATTGGTAAAGACATATAGATGTCAAATTATGCAGATGAACAATCATGTGCTGATTATACAAAACAACTCTCCCTCGAACATTTCAAGTAGATATCATTCATCGAGAGGAAAATTTTGGGTTTATGATTGTACATCATTAGTCCTTACGACCCGAGACAACACCGAGACTCTATATACTAGGATTTTGACTCGTTTACCGACTACGCGAGGGTCACAAGGTGGCGAGATTGGGTGCAATTGCGACATATGTAGGAGCCAGTTCATTGTAGTCGGGAATTCACCGTTCACTTACGGGTATGGATATCCTATGTGATCTAAATAAATAATAGTGCGTGAAATATCTGGCCAGAGTATAAGATATACATTAGGGACAAGAGTTCTCCAGTTGTGCATGCGATGACACTATGTATGTTTCATGAATGTATCACATAACTATCGAATCTAATATGCAACTTTCGATGAACCAATGGTTGCAGATTCGATTAAGATATATGATATGAATGGATCTTACTGTATGTTAATCATATATGATTGGTTCTTGCTGGCACTAATTAAATGTAATCGGAGTATGTACGACAGACTTGTAGGAGTATAAGTTTAACATACTAATTAATTAAAGTCCTTAATTGACTTTAAAATATTAATTAAATAAACTAGTTGGACTAATCAAATTAATTAACTAAGCCCATTAATGTTTTGTTTAATCAAATAGTCATAAACTTATAATTAAAGAAACTAGGTTAAGGACTTATGGTTTTAAAAGCCCTAGCCTGCAAGACTAACAAGTTTTCGAAAACTACTCTCCAAAAATTCTCGAGTTTTCGGCCACCCAAAATTAATTAGTGTCACACCCTTACTCTATACTTAACATAATTACCATAATCAAAATAGGATTTGAATGATTTAACTATATTATGAAGTAATTCAAACAAGGGGCATCAATTTGACGGTTTATAAAAATTTTGGCATGATGTCCCTACATTTTTGTCTAAACCACAAACGCTGCCAACTCCAAATCATGCATAGGGTACCTAGTTTCGTGTGGTTTCAGCTGTCTCGAGGCATATGCCACAACATGTCGATCCTGCATCAAAACACATCCCAAAACATGTAGTGATGCATCAGTATAAACAACAAACCTTTCATTTTCTGTTGGGATTGATAACATCGGTGCGGTCGTCAGTCGGTGCTTCAACTCCTGAAAACTCCTCTCACATGCTTCAGACCACTGAAATCGCACACCTTTCTGAGTCAACTGTGTCAAAGGTCTAGCAATCTTTGAAAATCCCTCGATAAATCGACGATAATAACCTGCTAAACCCAAGAAACTACGGATCTCTGGTACAGATGTAGGTGCAGACCACTGTAACACGGCTTCGACCTTCGTTGGATCAACAGAAATCCCATCTCTCGATATAACATGACCCAAGAAGACCACTCGATCCAACCAAAACTCACACTTACTGAGTTTGGCATACAACTGTCTATCTCGCAGTACCTGTAATACTGAACGTAAATGCCCAACATGCTCAGCCTCACTCCTGGAATATATCAATATATCATCAATAAACACAATAACAAATCGATCGAGATAAGGCTGAAATATCCTATTCATCAAACTCATGAACACAGCTGGAGCATTCGTCAATCCAAACGGCATAACCAAAAACTCATAATGCCCATATCTGGTCCTGAATGCTGTCTTCTGAATATCCTCCTCTCTAGCTCGTATCTGATGATATCCTGACCTCAAATCAATCTTCGAATATACTGAGGTTCCCTGCAACTGATCAAACAAATCATCAATACGAGGAAGGGGATATTTATTCTTAATCGTCACCTTATTCAGCTGTCGGTAGTCAATACAAAGCCGCAGCGTTCCATCTTTCTTTCTTACAAATAAGACTGGTGCACCCCAAGGCGATACACTAGGGCGAATGTATCCCCAAGCAATACCATATATAGTACAACATCAACTATATTTTCATACACAACCATACGCCATATTGCTATACATATAGTCATAAACATTGTGAAACTTGTTCAAACCCTAACATAAAATCCATTGTAATACATATGCGGAAGCTATACAATAAGAAGTCCCGGTTCTTGTCGAGGTAGGGCACTTCACAAGCATCCATTGGCGAACCGGCATCCTATGTGTCTCATTTACCTGATCCTGTAATACATGAGCTACGTGAGTTTATAAACTCAATAAGTTGGTACTTATACGTATCAATATGCGTAGAAAGAACATAAATATAAAGTCGTGATCAACAATGAATCTTTAAATCATGTCATATCGTAGCATATATTCATGTTCAATTTTGTACTTGAGCCTCATTAGTTGACCTGTACTACCGTGCTTGCTTTATTATATAGCTACTACTGTGTTGGACGTCAGGGAGCAACTTTTGGCAACCCCACGCCCCATGAACATATATTGGCCAATAAGTTTGGTGGACTTAAAACCACCTATGATGTCAACAAGCACTATATCATGTAAAAATCAATCCTTTTCTTTTCATGTTTATGTTCATGTTCATAACATAGCACCCATCATCAATATTCATGAGTTTCTTACATATTTAATACATAACAATGAAATATGGTGCTATATTTTCATCAATAAGATACTAACAATGTACATATAGCAATAGTCAATGGGAAATATTTGAAATCATAATATTACTCATGTATTACTTCAAAAACATGCCAACTTACTGTCCAAGCGTAAGAACACTATTTTGAGACGATGTTTCTCGTTCCCATGCTTTAGGAAGCTCTTGGGATGGAGCACTAAGTTCTAACCTCAAAATGATGAAAGGGATGAAGAAGGGAACTTTGGAGGAAGATTTCTTGGTTTTTCTTTCGTGTCTTGCGTTGAAGGGAAAGGAAAGAACTGATAAAATGGCTTAGAAAATCGATAATTATCTTTTCTCATGCAAGGCGGTGCTCGGGCGGTTATTTTCTACCGCCCGAGCGCGGAATGTTCTATAAAAATACTAGGCTTGTAGTGCACCGGCGCTCGGGCGATCATTTTCTACCGCTCGGGCGCCACATGTTCTGCCTCTGCGCACTGCTTCATCAAAGATTGCTCCAAAAACGTCACTTCCTTTCATAATTTGAATTAAACATAAATGTATTATCCCTATGTCTTGGCTTGAATCTCCAACTGGTTTCATGTCATTTGAAGGTCTGAGTAAAACGTTATGCCCATTCTCCCAACATGTGTCAGTGAAAGAGTGATGATAAACACGACACACTTCGGGGCGCTTTTGACTTGTTATCCACAATGATTTGGACAAAACCCGAAACATGAAAGTTGTAGAATTATATCTTAGCTTTCTAATAGTTATGGCCTCACACAATTTGGATAAATAATCAAATCACTATGCTAAAACCCGTAAGAAGTACCATACGAGCTTTGAAAGATGTTATTTGAATGTCAAATTAAAATTTTAAAACTTTCGTTGTACTTTGTACACGAGAAAACCGATTTATAACACTAACTTCATCTCATTTTCATTTCTTTCCTTGAAAATGTATTTTTATGAATCTCTAACACTTCTCAACATAATCATTATATTTTATTCAACTTTCATCACTTAACTAATTATTATATAATGATATAATTATATTTTAAAATTTTAAAATACCTTACTTTAATCATCAGTCATAGAAATATCATTATACAATCTAACAATATTTTACCAATAAATGTTACGATCGTTTGGATTTGAGGGAATATTCGAAAGAAATTTTTTGAAATAACTCCACGTTATGGTGGATTTAAAATTACTCACAAAATAATTGGTTTTAATTTGAAATTCATTATTAAATGAATTTTCCCCAACAAACCAATTGAGTTCCAAATTCATCAATCCAAATAAAATCTTGCATATTTTAGTTGATAAAGCTTGTGATGTAAGGAAAAATGTTAAGAAGATTATTTTTTTTACTATTTTTGCAATTTTCACCCCTCCATTTTTTCGGGTACAAGAATATGTTTGGCAACTCAAATTTAAAATTTTAATTTTAATAACCATATATAAGCAAACTGAATATTAAAAAACATATTTAATTTCTATAAAAATCAACTACTTCAGTTGCATTTGGTTAATTCGATCATATCATAGGGCTTTGCCCAAACTACATATAATGACTATTTTTTGCCTAATTTTTTTATGTGAGTCTACTCAGGGTCGATTATAACAATTTTTAGATCTGAGTTTAACTTTTAAAAAACAGCCATCAATCATAATGTGTGTTTATATTATTTTAGTTCTATAACAATTTTTCAAATTAAATCAATACATTAAATACTATATAAAAACCTAAACGAATAAAAAGATCAAACATATTCAAATGATTACTAAACAAGAACATGTCTTATAGAAAAGAAAATACCAATCAAGTATGTATAATCAAGTTGTTCAGGAAATTTTTTCTTAATTGATAACATAGTCAATTCAATAAATATTTCTTGTGGCATGATTGATCGAAAAAAAGTTTTGATTAGCTTTAACTTTGAGAAACTTCGTTTTGACTTGCTACTGTGATCGGAATAGTCAACAATATTTTATAAGCTGTAATGACCTGAATCCTTATTGTGAATGAAGTACTAATTAAGAGATGATTAATTGATTGTTAATTAAGAATTATTAAGGAATTGATAATTCGATATCAACCTGTTGGGTTCCACATAATTTAAAATGGACAACCCAATCTACTTCAGATTACATTATCCCGAGAAATCCAACTAGACGAATGAGATTCTAACACGTGGCAGATAAGATTGATTCGGATTTTTTGAACTAGTTCGGATGCAGCCTATAAATAGAAGATTATTTCATTTGTTTCCCACACCGCTTCCTTCAGCTACTCTTTCTTGAACCACATACCTTAGGTTTTCTAGCCAGTTTCTAGGGCAATTTGGTGTCGAAAAATTTTGGAGCTAGTGTCGACTCGAAGAAAGGTTGGTGAACTGAGACACAGATCGAAACATCATCAGCGGGCTGACGACGGACACAAGTATAATCCTAAAGCGTTAAATATTGATTTAAGGATCATTAGGAAGAACTTTGAAGCGTGTTTGGTAATTCAGAATCTGGCTTGATAGTGATTTCATTATGTTGGTATTGTCTAGGTTCAGACGAGTAATCTTTTTGCCAGATTGTTTTAATGAAGTACGTGACGTACTGACTGAGATATCCTAGCGTAGTATACACACTTATATGCTGCATATTTATTTGTTGCATGATATATGTTTTATTGCTTTGGCATATTATGCATGACATATCATGTTAGCCCTAATATCTTTTGAGATATACCTCGTTTGTTTGAGCCGCTCAGCCATGTTCTGTATTGTGGACGGCTGGGCTTCGAGAGCTACAATGTCCAATGGGACCCGTAGCCTTTGATGACCCTTGACATTGTAGGTCCACGTCTTGATGATGAGTGTGAGAGTCAAAATATGTCTAGGGCAGATCAGAGACTACACACTCAGACGTATCTAGACTGAACATGAGATTCTTGACTTGATCCATGATATCCGAGCATATTGCATTTCGCATGCATCATATCAGTTTGTATACTCGTACATTCTCGTATCAGGCAATTGTCGGTCACATCCTTGTTTTCATCTTGGGCACCTCATTCTATGGGGCAGGTCTTAGGTTGAACAGTTCGGACAGCCAGGGCAATGACTAGAGCAGTTGGGTTTTTGGTGGTGATCCAATGGAGGTTTTATTTGGTTTATAGTATCCTCGTGCAAGATGATGTTTTCGTTATGGTTTATTAACGTTTAAGACTGAGATTATTAATGTTTAAGATCGAGATTATTATTCTGTTTTCGTTTGGGTTGTAAGATGATTAAGTTATTTGGTTTTCGCTGTTTAATTGTTGTTATTAAGTTTAATTTTGCATGCTTATTACTCTATTTAGTAGTGGATCGGCTAAGGACGCTACATTTAGTGATATCAGAACATGCAAATATTTTTGGGACATTAGTAATTCTATTTCGAAGATCTAGAGATTGATTTTGGTTTCTTTTCAGATGTCAGGAGATTGATTTTGGTTTCTTTTCAGATGTCAATAGATGGAAGCAGTCACAAAAGTGTGAGACATGGCCGTTATGGTGACAATAAGGTTGCCGAGAACATCGTCATAGAAATCATAAAGGAAGGCTTCACCGAGATCATGATGAAAGGAGACGTAGGAACCGCGTAAAAATATGGATTTCATGAAGATTGGACCTTCACTGTTGACAGGAGATGAGAATGCTGATATTTCTGAAACTTGGGTCGATATTGTAGAGTACAAAATCAGTACACGTAAACTCATGCATTTATTAAATTGTTAAATTATTTATTTAATTTTAAAATGATTTTAAAGATGCATGATTTATGATTTGCATTATTTTAAATTATTACATGTTTTTTGATGCACGTTAAAATGTTTTCTTGAGTTTTATGTTTCAGGCGAATATTCGATGTGGGATCGGGAAAAGAGACCGTGACGATTTAGGCGAGCTATGAGTAATGTGATATTTTAATTCAAGTCAAGAAAATTGATATTCTAAATGATTTATGAAATTTTAAGCATTTTAAAGCCTTATTTAATTTATTAGGTGATTTTAAGATTTTAAACTTTTCAAAAATACTAATTTGAATTTGAGAATTTTAATCTTGAAAATTTAGTATTTAATTATTTTTTTTAAATCTTTGAGTGAGATTAAATAGTTAAATCAGCATTTTATTTAGCATGTTAATTGGTTACTAGTATTTTTATTAATCTAATTAACCCCCTAATTTAACTCCCTAATCACACACACACTTACACACTATACACACACACATATCGGCACACACACCACACACACGCGCGTTGAATTTGAAGAGAAAACTAGGGTTCTTAGAGTCTCTGTAATGCCCGAATTTTGAAAAAAATAAAATTGTGGAAGTAGTTGTGATGGTTTATGGCTTTACGTTATGGTATGAATGGTAATGAATGTTATAGAATGGAATAGATAATGGATGGGTAGAATCAAAGGTTGAATTTGAGCTAAATAGGTAATGGAAGTACAGAAACGGTATGAAAAATGTGGCAATAGTTGTGGTCTTTAGCATAATGTTTTGTATATTGATCCAATTGATGTGAGGCCACTTTTATTAGAAAGATAAGACATAACCCTATAACTTTTTTATTTTGAGTTTTGGTCAAATCATTAGGGAAGACGAGCCAAAAGCGCCCAAAGTGTGTCGTGCGTATCTTCGTTCCTACAATGACACATGTTGGGAGATTGAACATAACTTTTTACTCAAACCTCCAAATGACATGAGGCTAACTGGAGATACAAGCCAAGACATAGGGCTACAACTTTCTTGTTTACCACTTTTCCTAATTCTGAAGGAAAGAGGCGTTTCGGAAGCAATCTTTGACTTAGCTGTGCGCATAGCGCGCCCGAGCGGAAAAAGATGTCCGCCTGGGCGGGCCTTGTTCGAAAATTTTGGATTTATGGCCGAGAGTTCCGCGCCCGAGCGCCCAGCAAGTTAAGAAAACGTGTTTTGGTGTTTGGGAAGGCATAAAATCGAATGGGATCATCTTTTTACGCATTTTCCTTCTCCTTCTCTTCTCTCTATCGGTTTGGAAGCTAGGGTTCTTCATTTCTCCTTCAATCTAATTTCTTCCAAGACATTAATTTTTGATTGAAACCTTAATCTTTTCTTGGAGATTTGAAGTTTTTCTCCTCAAGAGTTTAGAAGCAAGGTAAGAAAGCTTATTTCCTTGAGTTAGTGATTGAAGGAAAAACAATGGGTTGTTTGGTTTGAGTGTTGAGGTAAAGTTGTTAATATAATGATTGATGGTATTGTATGTATTGATATTTTGGAAAAGAAATGGAATTGTAGAGGAGCTAATTCTTTAGCACGCACGTCACGTGTTTGACAAAATGATTCAATGAATGTTTTTATGTCATATTACGGTTAAGAAATGATAGGGATTCCTTCTTTACACAATTGTTGGGATTTGAGTTTTCTTGAATATCAAAATTTCGGATCTTGATTCGAAGCATTATTGAATTAATTATGAATTTTGTACAGAAATTGCTCTGTTTTGATAAATGATCCGAGTTCTTGAGTTATAGTAGACTACGAAGGTTCAAGACTTTTCACCTAAACATTTCGATCTTCTTTTGGTAATATTTGAAAGGTATGTTACGGTCGGTAACATACGAGGTAAAAGTATCATTTTTATTTTAAATTGAAAATTCTATGGCTCGATGAATTACTTGTGATTTGATGATGATTGTGGCCTTGAGATGAGTTTATTATAAAATCGAAATGATGATATTGATTTGCATCATTACATTGCATATTGAGCCACTTGTTGATTCAGATTTGATATGACGGAGGTTGCCTTGATTTTTTGCTTTGTTGGACGTATGGGGCTATAGTTGAGTTGGCACAGTGTATGCGGAGGTCGCTGCTATGGCTTGAACACTCTCTATACGCGCACCATAGTCCTGGGATTGTAGAACACAGCACCCCACCTCGAGCGGATGAGTCGGTGAATGTTGATGGGGGATTCTCTTTCCTTGGGTACCTTATGACCAGATGATTCACTTGATCTTGAGATTTATTGATAGCCCACAGCTTCTGATCATGCATTGCATTATATTGCATCTTTATGAATTTAATATGAAATATTTGTCACTTTAAATCTCATATGTTATTGATTGTATCATACTGAGTTTATACTCACCGGCACGTCGGCTACCACTTGTTTTCACGTGCTTGACAGTAGGTGAGGCGAGGCTTGGGGTGCCAGAGTCCAGCTTCAGGCAAAGAGATACGAGTTAGAGTGGGATTCTCGGGTCTTAGGAGCTATGTGATGATGTTGGATTTCTTTGGTTCACTGCTTTATTTTGGCATGTTAAAATTTATATTTCAAGTATTTGAGATCTTTAAATTATTTTAACGATATTTATGTCGGTTGGTGAACCACTGATTATGTATTTTACTCAATCCTTTGAGTTGTTACATTTATAATTATTAGTATTAGATATCGGACCAGGGGCCCCACATTAGGTGGTATCAGAGCGTAAGATATTTGGGAAAAGGGTTGATCGAGTCAGTTAGAATTGATTGATCATGTGATATATTTGTTAGCATTTTCGTTGCGCTATGATGTGAAATACATGATTTAAATTGAGATATTATATTGTTGAGTTTTATTCGAGATTTTTGAGATTGTTGAGTCTCGAGAGCCAGAGATGATTGATACAAGATTGAGATGATTGTGATTTTGTTATTTTATATGTGTTTGAGCTATTGTATATCAGACATGGCTACTCGAGGTAGAGGTCGTGGTAGACATAGACAGAACGTATCAGTGGCACAAGATCAGGGCAGTGCTACTCATACTCAGATGGATATAACTCCGACTCCGATGGAGATACTGTTAGCCAGATTTCAGTCTTTTCACCCACCGATGTTGAAGGGTACCGAGAATGCATTAGAGAGTGAGAACTGGCTGGAGAATATGGATCAGTTATTTGAATCTCTCGAGTATCCAGATGGTCGTAGAATTAAATCAGTTGTTCATCAGTTATTGGATGTTGCTAAGAGTTGGTGGATCATGACTAAGAAATCTTTAGAGGGTCGAGGTATGATTGTTACCTGGGATATTTTTAAATCTGAATTTTATCAGCGTTTCTTTCCTACCTCATATAGGAAAGATAGGGGAGCCGAATTTGCAAATTTAAAAGAGGGAAATCTGAATATTGAGGACTATGTTGCTAAGTTCGCGAATTTACTGAGATTTGCTCCTCATGTAGCATCCGATGAAGAAGCTGAGGCCGATCACTTCATAAATGGTTTTAACCCTGATATCTTTACCTTGGTTAATACCAGAAGGCCTAACACTTTTGCTGAGGCTCTTGATCGAGCCAAAGGAGCTGAAACCGGAATCATTAGGCAGAGAGGTTCTCAGATGCAACGACCCTAACAGCCACAATATCGACAACAGTTCAGACAGGGTAATAGTGACGGTAACAATGGTAACATAAGAGAGGAGTTCAAGGCTAGAGGCAAGCAATTTAAGAGGCATGGCAGTAATTTTTCGAGTTCTAGTGGATCGAGACAATCTGGTTCAGTTCAGAGCACTGGTTATTCAGGTCTAACTTGTGGTCAGTGTGGTGGTAGACATTATACCGATCAGTGTAGAGGAATCTCGGGAGCTTGCCACTTGTGTAACCAGGTGGGACACTATGCTCGAGTGTGTCCTAACCGTGGCTGTGATATGTCTCAGAGTGGGGGATCATCGAGACAGACACCTCACCAGAATCGTCAGAACCCTACAGTTCATTCCTATCAGCAATCAAACCGATCAGATCAGAACAAACAGAGTGGTATCCACAGGGTAGGAAAACAACCAAGAAAGCAGGCTCGAGTTTTTGCACTCACTGAGGATGAGGCACATAATGCTCCAGATAATGTCATTGCAGGTAATTGTCTTCTCTCAGGTTATCCTGCTTATGTTTTGATGGATACCGGTGCATCACATACTTTCATAGCTGAGCACTTTGTCTCATTGCATTCACTGCATTCTATGCCATTATCATCTACATTATCTATTTCTACTCCACATGGCAAAGTGATGAAGTCAGCTGAAATGATAAATGGTTGTGAATTTCGTTATGAGGATAATGTCATTGAACTTGATTGTATTGTGTTGGAGATGTCTGATTTTGACTGCATAGTTGGCATTGACATGCTGACAAGATACATGGCTACTGTAGACTGTTTTCAGATGATTGTTAAGTTTAGGCCTGATATGAGAGATCACTGGACATTCTATGGTAAGGGTTCTCGAGCTAAGATTCTTTTGATATCTGTTTTGTCCATGACTCGTTTCTTGCAGAAAAGAACAGAATGTTTCTTGGTTTATGCAATTGATATTTCAAGGTCAGTATCTAAATTGAAAGATATTCCAATTGTTAGTGAATTTTCAGATGTATTTCCAGATGAGATTCTAGGATTTCCTCCAGTCCGAGAGATTGATTTCAACATTGAGTTGATGTCAGGTACACAACCTATTTATAGAGCTCCTTATAGGATGGCGCCAATTGAACTGAAGGAACTAAAGGAACAACTTGAGGATCTATTGGCTAAAGGATATATAAGACCAAGTGTTTCACCTTGGGGTGACCCGGTTTTATTTGTGAAGAAGAAAGATGGGTCTATGAGGCTTTGTGTCGATTATAGACAGTTGAATAAAGCCACAGTAAAGAATAAGTATCCTTTGCCAAGGATTGATGATCTCTTTGACCAGTTGCAGGGTTCTTCAGTATATTCTAAGATTGATTTAAGATCTGGATATCATCAGTTAAGAGTTAGAGAGGCAGATGTGCCTAAGACTGCTTTTCGTACCAGGTATGGGCATTTTGAATTTTTGGTTATGCCTTTTGGGTTGACCAATGCACCTGCGGTATTTATGGATTTGATGAACCGTGTGTTTCAAAGGTATATAGATCAATTTGTTGTGATATTCATTGATGATATTCTTATTTATTCAAAATCTGAATTTGAGCATGCCGAGCACTTGAGAGCTGTTTTGCAGATTTTGAGAACTGAAAAGTTGTATGCTAAATTATCCAAATGTGAGTTTTGGTTGGATAGAGTGGTTTTCCTTGGACATGTGATTTCAAGGGCTGGTATATCAGTTGATCCGAGTAAAGTTGAGGCAGTCATCAATTGGTCTAGACCGACATCAGTTCCTGAGGTACGTAGTTTTATGGGTTTGGCAGGCTATTATCGCAGATTTATTAAAGGATTCTCACAGATTGCGAGGCCAATTACCCAGCTGCCACAAAAGAATGCACCATTTATTTGGTCACAGACATGTGAGGCTAGTTTTGTTGAACTTAAGCAGAGATTGACTAGTGCTCCAGTTCTGACTATTCCATCAGGTGTAGGAAGATTTACAGTGCACACTGATGCTTCACATCAAAGACTGGGTTGTGTATTAATGCAGCATGGCCGTGTTGTTGCCTATGCTTCACGACAGTTGAAGCCACATGAGTCTAGATACCCAGTGCATGACTTGGAACTAGCAGCAGTGGTTTTTGCCTTAAAGATTTGGCGTCACTACTTGTATGGGGAGAAATTTGAGATATTCACTGATCATAAGAGTTTGAAATACCTCTTTTCACAAGCGGAGCTGAACATGAGACAAAGACGTTGGTTAGACTTGTTGAAAGACTATGATTGCGAAATAAAATATTATCCAGGAAAGTCTAATGCAGCAGCCGATGCTTTGAGCAGAAAAGTATGTAATATGTCTTTGATCACTAGCAGTGTATCTTATCTAGTAGAAGAATGTTGTCTTTCTTGTTTGGATTTTGTGGTAGATACTCAACCTATAAGAGAATTTATGATTCAGGCAAAGCCCGGGTTGTTTGTAAAAATTAAAGAGGCCTAAAGGTTGGATCAAAGAATTCAGAAATCAGTTGAACTCATTAAATCAGGACATCAATCAGAATTTCAGGTCAATAATGAGGGTAATTTGTTTGTGAATGATCGTATTGTAGTTCCTAATATTTCAGAGTTGAGGATGCAAATTTTGTGTGATGCTCATTGCAGTAAATTCAGTGTACACCCTGGAAGTAAAAAGATGTACAATGATTTGAAGAAACAATTTTGGTGGAAAAGAATAAAATCTGACATAGCAGAATTTGTATCTCGATGTTTGAATTGTCAACAAGTGAAAGCAGAAAAGAAGCGACCAGGAGGTCTTCTTCATAGCCTTAAGGTTCCAGAATGGAAGTGGGACCATTTCACCATGGACTTTGTCACGAAATTGCCGAGGTCGTCGAGGGGTTGCGATGCAATTTGGGTTATCGTTGACAGATTAACTAAGTCTTCGTGTTTCATTCCTTATCAGATGACATATATGCATGATCAGATGGCCAGATTGTACATCAGAGAAGTTTTGAGATTGCATGGTGTGCCTAAATCCATTGCATCAGATCGTGATCCCAGATTTTCTTCTCATTTTTGGCAGAGTTTACAAGAGGCCCTTGGTACTCGTTTGCATTTGAGTACAGCATATCATCCTCAGACAGACGGACAGTCAGAACGTACTATTCAGACATTAGAGGATATGCTGAGAGCTGTAGTTATGGATTTTGGCATTGGTTGGCAGGATTCGTTATCACTTGTCGAGTTTTCTTATAACAACAGTTATCAAGTGAGCATTGGAATGTCACCATTTGAAGCATTATATGGCAGGAAGTGTCGATCTCCTCTGTATTGGGACGATTTATCTGAAGCACCAATTGTAGGACCTGATATGATAAGAAATATGACAGACAAGGTGAAATTGATTCAGAGTCGTATGAGAGCTGCTCAAGATAGACAGGCTAAGTATGCGAACATCAGGAGACGACCATTGATTTTTGAGAAAGGTGACAGAGTTTTCTGAAAATATCTCCTTTCCGTGGTATAGTTAGATTTGGAAAGAAGGGTAAATTATCACCGAGATTCATAGGTCCGTATGAGATTTTGGAACGTGTTGGTGATTTGGCTTATAGATTAGCTCTTCCTCCGGCGTTATCAGGTGTTCATGATGTTTTTCATGTGTCCATGTTGAGGAAATATCATCCAGATCCTTCTCATGTACTTCCACCCGATGAAGTTGAGTTATATCAGAATTTGAGCTACATTGAGAGACCGATTAAAATTCTAGATAGAAAAGATAAGCAACTCAGAAATAAATTGATACCGTTGATTAAAGTACAGTGGAACAGACATGGTGTCGAAGAGCCAACTTGGGAATTAGAAGATAAAATGAGACATAAATATCCAGAGTTATTCAAATGAAGTACGCTTCTATTCTTTGTTTTATTTTCAGTATTGATCATTACATCTTAGACTTGAAAGAGATGATTGATTTCGAGGACGAAATCTATTTTTAGAGAGGAGGGATTGTAATGCCCGAATGTTGAAAAAAATAAAATTGTTGCAGTAGTTGTGATGGTTTATGGCTTTACGTTATGGTATGAATGGTAATGAATGTTATAGAATGAAATAGATAATGGTTGGGTAGAATCAAAGGTTGAATTTGAGCTAAATAGGTAATGGAAGTATAGAAACAGTATGAAAAATGTGGCAGTAGTTGTGGTTTTTAGCATAATGTTTTGTATATTGATCCAATTGATGTGAGGCTACTTTTATTAGAAAGATAAGACATAAGGCTATAACTTTTTTATTTTGAGTGTTGGTCAAATCATTAGGGAAGACGAGCCAAAAGCGCCCAAAGTGTGTCGTGCGTATCTTCGTTCCTACAATGACACATGTTGGGATATTGAACATAACTTTTTACTCTGACCTCTAAATGACATGAGGCTAATTGGAGATGCAAGCCAAGACATAGGGCTACAACTTTCCTGTTTATCACTTTTCCTAATTCTGAAGGATAGAGGCGTTTCGGAAGCAATCTTTGACATAGTTGTGCGCAGAGCGCGCCCGAGCGGAAAAAGATGTCCGCCCGGGCAGGCCTTGTTCGAAAATTTTGGATTTATGGCCAAGAGTTCGCGCCCGAGCGGAAAAAGATGTCCGCCCGAGCGCCCTGCAAGTTAAGAAAACGTGTATTGGTGTTTGGGAAGGCATAAAATCGAATGGGATCATCTTTTTACTCATTTTTCTTCTCCTTCTCTTCTCTCTATCGGTTTGAAAGCTAGGATTCTTCATTTCTCCTTCAATCCAATTTCTTCCAAGACATTAATCTTTGATTGAAGCCTTAATCTTTGCTTGGAGATTTGAAGTTTTTCTCCTCAAGAGTTTAAAAGCAAGGTAAGAAAGCTTATTTCCTTGAGTTATTGATTGAAGGGAAAACAATGGGTTGTTTGGTTTGAGTGTTAAGGTAAAGTTGTTAATATAATGATTGATGGTATTGTATGTATTGATATTTTGGAAAATAAATGGAATTGTAGAGGAGCTAACTCTTTAGCACGCACGCCACGCGTTTGACAAAATGATTCAATGAATGTTTTTATGTCATATTACGGTTAAGAAATGATATGGATTCCATCTTTACACAATTGTTGGGATTTGAATTTTCTTGAATATCAAAATTTTGGATCTTGATTCGAAGCATTATTGAATTAATTATGAATTTTGTACAGAAATTGCTCTGTTTTGATAAATGATCCGAGTTCTTGAGTTATAGTAGACTTCGAAGGTTCAAGACTTCTCACCTACACGTTTCGATCTTCTTTTGGTTATATTTGAAAGGTATGTTACGGTCGGTAACATACGAGGTAAAAGTATCATTTTTATTTTAAATTGAAAATTCTATGGCTCGATGAATTACTTGTGATTTGATGATGATTGTGGCCTTGAGATGAGTTTATTATAAAATCGAAATGATGATATTGATTTGCATCATTACATTGCATATTGAGCCACTTGTTGATTCAGATTTGATATGGCTGAGGTTGCCTTGATTTATTGATTTGTTGTACGTATGGGGCTATAGTTGAGTTGGCATAGTGTATGCGGAGGTCGCTGCTATGGCCTGAACACTCTCTATATGAGCACCATAGTCCTGGGATTGTAGAACACAGCACCCCACCTCGAGCGAATGAGTCGGTGGATGTTGCTGGGGGATTCTCTTTCCTTGGGTACCTTATGACCAGATGATTCACTTGATCTTGAGATTTATTGATAGCCCACAGCTTCTGATCATGCATTGCATTATATTGCATCTTTATGAATTTAATATGAAATATTTGTCACTTTAAATCTCATATGTTATTGATTGTATCATACTGGGTTTATACTCACCGGCACGTCGGCTACCTCTTGTTTTCATGTGCTTGACGGTAGGTGAGGCGAGGCTTGGGGTGCCAGAGTCCAGCTCCAAGCGAGGAGATACGAGTTAGAGTGGGATTCTCGGGTCTTAGGAGCTATGTGATGATGTTGGATTTCTTTGGTTCACTGCTTTATTTTGGCATGTTAAAATTTATATTTCAAGTATTTGAGATCTTTATATTATTTTAACGATATTTATGTCGGTTGGTGAACCACTGATTATGTATTTTACTCAATCCTTTGAGTTGTTACATTTATAATTATTAGTATTAGATATTGGACCCGGGGCCCCACAGTCTCCAGCAGCCAACCCCTCCCTTTTGATTTCTTTCAGCAGACTCACGTTCGTTTTGTTGCAAGAAACGTGCCACAAGTCGTCCCGGATCGGTTCTCACATCTCCTCGCTTTGTTATTCATCATTTCGTGAGTTTAAATCATAAAGGCATGTATATTCTTTTATTTTTTTTGCTTCGATCTTGTCATAGTAAATATTTGGATGCATATTGTGTGTAAAAATCCATTTATGTTATGCAAAGTTTGAGCAATGATGGTTTAAACGATGTTTGGAACGATTTTTAAATCTCAAAAACCAAATCTGTTGTCATTTTGAATCCTGCGAATTTTTGGTCAATTTTCTGGAAATACTTTCAAAGTATAAAACGTAGTACTTTTTGATATCTTCGATTTGACAGTAAATTCGTAATTTTCGGAAAAGAGATGAGTGAATTATGATAATTTTTGTGTGACTGCTCAAACTGTGTTTTTTCTTGAGGACTTTTGGTTGCAGGCTTCATTGAGAACTGCTTAGCTGGGCGGCGCCCAAGCGGTAAGATATTACCGCCCGAGCGCCAAGGCTTCTGGACGGGCGTGCTCGGGCGGTAACATGTTACCGCCGCTCTTACCGCCCGAGCGGCAGGTATTCCGAAAAATAAAAAAAATGTTTTATTATGTGCCGCAGTCGCCCAAGCGAGATCCAACGAAGCCCTCAACGCTATATGAGTATGTTCGACGTGCAAAAGAAAATGTTTTATGTTTTTGAGGTATGCAAATTGTCTTGTGACCAATTATGAACGGGTTTGGAAGCCGGAGAACGTGTCTGAGGACCTCTCCACCCGGTAAAGCATGACCGGGTTATGATCAGGATTGGAAAGCGGCAAAGCATTACCAGGGACCAATCCACCCGATAAAAAATGGCCGGGGATCTTATGTATGTGGGAGTGGACGTTTGGTCAAAAGGCTGTGATGATCCCTGTCAGACCAGTACTGTGGTTTAGTCTGATCAGACGCATTATGTTATGGGTCAATTGCTTTGAAACATATCTCTACGAAAAATGGTGATGATTATGCATGTTTAAGTATGTATGATGCAGCACGTTTATTAAATGATGGCACGTCTATGCTTATGTAAGTATGTTTATGTAAGTATGTTCAGAGTTTAAGTATGTATGAGCTACTTTTATATGCATGTGGTTTTATTATGTATTACTTGTTATTCTCAGTTGATACATGTTGAGTCTTTAGACTCACTAGACTTGATCGATGCAGGTGAGGAGGAGTTCGAGGAGACAAGAGGTGGGGACCAGTGAGTTGCTCGGACTGTGTGCAGTGCAAACCGGAGGACCGCCCATTTTATGAAAGGATTTTATGCACGTTAAACTTTTACCGTGATTTTTATTTATTCAAGATTTTGCTGGAAAACAAGCATTTTCAAATGCTCGTTTTGGATAATGCTTTTACATTAGTGATGAATGATATTTTTTATGCCATGGAAATATTTGTACTTGGATTATTTTCAAGAACATAGTCGATCATTTTATTTAAATTCTGAAGGCAAGGGTTTACTATTTAAATAAGAAAACTTTTTATTTTCCGCAAATTTTAAGTAGTTTAAGGTTATGGAACGTAACAAATATCACATAACAATGTTTCGAGTGCTGCACATGACGAAGATGAGAAGATGGAGGTAGCCGATTTCATGATCCAAGAAAAATCTTGGAAATAATGGAAACCTATTACTGGTATTCTAGTTCAGCAACATAAGCAGATTCGTTGGGAACATTTCCGTCAGGCTTTCGTCAATCTTCACTTTCCGCATGCACTTTTTCAAACGAAAGAGATGAAACTGTTGATCATTAAGAAAGGAGATTCGAGCATTGAGGATTACCAAAAGAGTTTTACGTACGCTCCTCACATCAGTGAGAATTCTGCAGCAAAATATTGTCATTTTTGAATGGTTTGAACTAGGAGATTTTTTATCGGATTTCAGTCTGTGACAATCCGACTTCATACAAAGGATTAGTGAATCATTGTCGTCAAACCGAGGGATGAGCGCGTTAGGGCTGGAAGGTTCGGTCCAGTAGATTATCTAGGGCACGGTCATGGTCCTAAGGTTGATGTTTAGGGGCTTGTCACGAAGGTTGGAGCCTAGGAGCGAATGGATGCATGGTTTGATCCAACTAGGGTTTTCGAGATTTTGTGGACAAGGTTCATTAGCTGATATAGGCTTGATCGAGGGTCCTAATTGGCTTGAATTGGGTTGAATATGGTTTAGTTAGGTGTTAATAAGCTTTGGTTAAAATTTGGTAAGTTTTGGTTAAGTTTCGAATTAATACGAATCAAAATCGGGAGGTACGTCTAAGTTTAAAAACGAATCGAGGAATTATCGAAAACCTAAATTTTAAGCCTAAGAAATATTTTAGGGAGTGTTTTAAGGTAATAGGTTAAGTTTGAAATGATTTGGGACGTCGTTTCGAGGTCTAGGGATAATTATGAGAAATTATACGTCTAGGGGTAAAACGGTCATTTTACACCATAAAATTGATCGGCGTCCTAGCAGTGTCTTGTAAATAATGTTAATATGTTTATTTTAAAAGTTTATTAAATTATATGATGAAACATTAATACTAAAAGACATGTTGCATGCTTGGTTTAAAAGAAAAATGATTTGTATATGCTTGAATTTTTATAAGTGATGGAAATACAAAAATTGAAGGAGGTGAAGTGATTGTGACTAATACGATGATACAATGATTATGATGATACAATGATATGTAAGGCCAAGGCTCAGTTGATGGGTGAGAGTCTCGCTGATGTCCCCGCCGCCCAGTACTGTGGTAACACGTAGACGGATCCATCGACCTTCAGCTGATACGAATGTCATAATTAACGATCCAAATTCAATAAAAGGAAAACGTATATGTATATGATGAAAAAAAAATATGATATGATATGATGAAAGGAAATATGATACGATATGTTGAAAGAAAAAATGTTTAAGCTATGCATATTAATGAAAAACTATTTTAAGTAAAAGTATTTTCACTGTTGCATGTGGATGTATATGTATTACTTGTTATCATGGTTAAGGTTTGCTGAGTCAATAAACTCACTAGGTGTGATCGATGCTGTAAGGTCCAAAATTAAGATGACGTAATTCAACTGCATGCAAATCTAGGGAATTTGGAAAATGAGTTTAATTGCTTAATTGATTATGTGACATGCATGAATATATGTTAAATAGGATTTAATTGTCATTATGCATAAAATTGTATTTTTAAGGGATATTCAAGTTGCGATCGAAAAACGGAGACCGAGGGCTGAAAACGTAAAATGTTTTTATTAAATAATTATTTTTAATTGTTTAAAATATGGTTGATGGTTTTTCATATTTTTGAAAATAAGGAGTTTTGAGGTGGTTTTAAACGCCGGGACGTAAATTTTATCGCTGTTGGTTTTTCAACAAAAATACAAACTTTTTGGCAACCCGGCTATTAAATTCACAAAATTATTTAAACAAAACTATTTTAATATCTTAATTAAATTCTAATTAAGCATTAATGGGTCTAAATTTATGCCAAATAGGCTTAAAACCTTGTTAGTAAAATATTTAACTATATAATATTTAAACCCTCTCCATTAACAACACCACCCCACGCCTCAAATCTGAAATTCTCTCCCAAAGTTTCCTCCAAATACACGGCTCGCACACAGACAATATTTTGGAGAAAAATTCGAAAGTCAAGTAGAGTTCAAGCCAAGGTTCTTGCCCCGTTTTTCGCAATCGTCAACGAGAAATCGTGCGTTTAAAACGCAAAGGCACGCATACTTCTTTCTTTCAAAACATCATCACATCATAATATGTTTTTATGCATGAAAAGTTTGGAAAACAAGTGACAATTTTGTTTAAATTTCGTTTTTGCACATGACATGAAATTCCAAGCATGATTTTTGATCCAAATTGTGTTGTTTATGTGCATAAAGGGGCTGCCATGATTAGGACATGTTTAGACATTGTTTTACATGAGTTTAGAGTCTTATAATTCAAGCAAACCACCGTACACGATCATAAACACAAGCTGGTGCATAAGTTGTTGTCATGCTGATCATGGGTTTGGTCTTCAACCACGGAGGCTTGGCTTGGTCTTGGCTTCTGGTCAGGGCTAGCCAGGGACTTGGATGAGTTGGAAGTAGGGTCCTAACCATGCTAGGACTCGAGTTAAGTGGGATGGGAGGAGTCCTATCCAACAAAGACTCCTACCCGAGAAGTGAAACCAAGGACGCGCAGGTTCAGGGAGTTGTACAGGGATCATGGCTATGTCTGGGGACTTCAAGCTGGGCTAGGGTGTGACCTTAGGGTCTTAGGTGAGTGCACAACAGGCTGGTTCAGGGGCTAGGCACGTTGGTCAGGTCCTAGGAGTGAATCAAGAGTCCTACATCAACTACAATTCTCGGCCGAGTACAAGTGCTGGTTGGGTGCTTTCCGTTCGAGCCTAGGAGTTTGTTCTGTAGGTTCCAAGGGTCCAGGGAGGGTGGCCTAAGGAGTTGGTCAGGGTTTGGTCCAACATGGCTCGAGGGTGGCTCGAGGGTGAAAGATTTAGGTCAAGTCAAAATAATCGAAACACGGCTCATGGGGGTCGAGTCGAGGTTCACAAGGGCTAAAATAATATAAAAAGACTAAGTTTTGAATTTAGAAATTTTATATTAAAGTTTGGGATTTTTTCGGGATTAAAACGTCTTCAAAACGACTAATTACGAATTAATTAAAAAGCCTAGTATTTAAGCTAAATAAAATTTTGAGAAATTTAATTTAGGCTTAAATAATTATTTGGGACATGTTATAGTCAATGAAATTAATAAAGAGTCAAAAACGTGAGAATTTACGTCCATCGGTAAAACGGTCTTTTACACTTAAAAATTTGTAAACGTCATGACAGTGTCCTAAATGCTGTTTTATATGCTAATATGATTATTTATGGATGTTTATGATTTTAATATGTTAAATTATGATTTTTAAATGTTTATGGATTTTTACAATTTAATCTTGACATTTAAAAGATATGTTGCATGCTTGGTTTTAAAGAAAAACAATATAATATGCATGTTTTTATTAAGTGATGGAAATACGAAATGTTGAAGGACGTGAAGGGATTGTGACTAATACAATGACATGTTTGAAATATCGTGAGGGTTATGGTCTCAGTGGGAGCCCGATGATCGTGTTTCCATTGATACGTATACGAATACGAATAAGTTGATATATTGATATGTTGTCCATGGACTCAGTTGACCGGTGAGAGTGTTGCTGATGTCTCCGCCGTCCAGTACTGTGGTTTTACGTAGATGGATCCATCGCCCAATACTATTAAGAATACGAGTCACAATCACGATCTGAATTCAACAAACACGAATATGAATATGTTGATATAAAAAGGTTCAAGAAAATGTTTATGTTTAAAGTTTATGCCTTATCATGAAAATATTATTTTAAGTACGAATATTTTTCATTGTTGCTTGTTGTTTTATACGTATTATTCGTTATCAAGAATATGATGTGTTGAGTCTTTAGATTCACTAGGTGTGTTTGATGCAGGTGATATTAATAATTATGATATTGGAGGTTTTGATGGATGACTTTGCTGGACTGTCGGTGCACATGACCGGGGACCAGCGCTTCTATTTTCCGCATTTAAGTTTATGAATTACATTAAAGATTTTATGACTATTTATTTATGTTTTTGAGAGATTTAGTATGGGCTACACTTTTCAAATTTATTGTTGTTTAGGTTTGGTAAAACGTTTAACGATTTCATGTTTTGACTATTTCCTTTGGATTTTCAAATACTAGTTGGATGTTTTATTTTAAAATGGTGCAAAAGTATTTTATGTATATGTATATGTATATGTAGTGGCCGAATGTTTAAGAGCTTTAAAAAAAAAATTCTAGTACTTTTTAAGAAAACGAATAAGCAGACGTTTCAGATGCAGCTGAGCATGATGTTGATGTTAATGGAGGATTTGATGGTTGAACTAGCTGGACTGAAGGTGGGCACAACCCAAGGACCGTCGCTTGTTTTCTGCACTTATGTTTATGACTTATGCTAATTATTTAAGTTAATTTAAGATTTTATTACTTATGATGCTTTTGAGGGGTTTTGAGAGAATGTTAGAGTTAAGTTTATTTTTGGAAATAATTTTAGATTAGGTTGGTCGACGTTTTACCATTTGATGTTTGAATTACTTTCTTTTGGATTTTCAAGTAATAGTTGGTTGATTTATTTTAAATGGTGCAAAAGTATTCTTAAATATATTTATATATATGCATATGGGTTCGGTCGAATAGTGGACGTTTCAGTTGGTATAATATCAATGTTTCTGCAAAGGGTTGTGCCACCGGTAGTTTCGAAAAGCCCAGTCGTCAAGCCTCATGTCTGTAAGTTTACGTTACATGTTTAAAAGCTTTTTTGAGGTTAAATGTTATATATGCTTGAAGTTGCTCAAAAAGGGATTAGTGTATGTTGCATGATTAGAAACTTAGATGTAAATGCATGTTGGTTACGTTTAGAATTTGGAAAGAGTTCAGATATAATGACTCCTAGACGCGCACCTAGTACCGACAGGCAAGTTGAGACCAATGGGGATCGTCAAGAGAATGCACCCCCACCTCCTAATGAAGTGTGCAACACATATAATGATCTAAATTGTAGCATGAACACCATTCGACTTAAGCTTTTTCCTTTTTCTTTAAAAGATAAAGCTAAAACTTGGCTACAAAATCTTAGATCGGGATCCATTCGAACTTGGGATGAATTGCAACAACAATTTTTGAAAAAGTTTTTTCCATCTCATAAAACAAATTCTTTCAAAAGGCAAATCATCACTTTCACTCAAAAACAAGGAGAAACTTTTTATCAGTGTTGGGCTAGATATAAAGAATTGCTTAATCTTTGTCCACATCATGGTTTTGGAATTTGGAGAGTTGTTTTTCAATTTTATGAAGGCTTAACACCTAAAGATAGGAAAATGGTTGAATTTATGTGTAATGGAACATTTGAAGAGAAAGATCCAAACGAGGCAATTGAGTATCTCGATTCATTAGCTGAAAATGCTCAAAATTGGGACACTATAGGTACAATTTAACCATCAAACAAGATTCAATCTCCCACATCTGGAGGAGGTATGTATATCCTCAAAGATGAACATGATCTGCAAGCTAGATTTACCTCTTTGGCAAGAAAAGTTGAAGCACTTGAATTGAAAAAGAATGGTCAATTAAAATATGTTCAAGAAATTGCGTGTCACATCGGTGATACAAGTGATCATTCTACAAAAGATATTCCCACTTTGCCCTCTTTTAAAGAATGTCTCCATGAACAAGCCAATGTTTTGAACAATTTCAAAAGGCCAAATTTTGAACCATTTTCTCAAAATTACAATCCAGGTTGGCGAAATCATCCAAATTTTAGTTGGAGAAATGAGAATACTGCACAATTTTCACAACCACATTTCCAAAATCAACAAAATTTTCAAAATTATGCACTTTATGTTGCTCCACCTAAAAAGAACTTGGAAGATATATTGAATTCTTTCATTGCAAAGCAAGATTCTATCAATACTCAAACTGCTCAAACCATGACAGATTTGAAAGATACTCTTGCTAAATTTGCATTTGCACTTCATGTTCATGAAAAAGGTAAGTTTCCTTCACAACCACAGCCTAATCCCAAGGATCATCATTCACAAACCGGAACTTCTGGAACTCAACCGATGAATCAGGTAAAATCTGTTATTACCCTTCGCAGTGGTAAGGTAGTGGAAAAATCTATTCTTGAACCTTGTGAAAATGATGATAAATAAACTCCAAAGGGTAAGGAAGTGGAACCCATAACTTGCGAAGAAGAGGATCAACAGATAGTGCCACCACCATTCCCTCATGCATTGAAAAATACAAAAAAATCAAATTTGAATTCTGATATATATGATATTTTTAAACAAGTAAAAATTAATATTCCTTTATTAGATGCAATAAAACAGGTACCATCATATGCCAAATTTTTGAAAGACTTGTGCACCGTGAAAAGAAAATTGAATGTGAAAAAGAAAGTATTTTTAGCCGAACAAGTAAGTGCAATTATTCAAAATAATAATAATTTGAAATACAAAGACCCTGGTTGTCCTACTATTTCATGTATTATTGGAGAACGAAAGATTAAAAAAGTCTTGCTTGATCTTGGAGCTAGTGTGAATTTACTTCCATATTCAGTTTATCAAGAACTCAATCTAGGTGAGTTAAAACCTACTTCGGTAACACTTTTACTTGCTGATAGATCTGTTAAAGTGCCAAGAGGTGTGGTATAAGACGTGTTGGTCCAAGTTGATAACATTGTATATCATGTCGATTTTATAGTTTTAGATACACAACCTATCGAAGCTTGTAATGCAATTCCTGTAATTTTGGGTCGTCCATTTTAGCAACTTCTAATGCTCTTATAAATTGCAGGAATGGAATAATGAAGTTGTCATTTGGTAACATGACCTTGGAGCTTAATGTTTTTAATCTTTGTAAGCAACCACATGACGAAGGAGATGAAAGTGAAGATGAAAATGTTATTGAAACTCTTGTGGAAGAAAACATTCAAGAAGGGAGTACTCGCGACCAATTAGATATTTGTTCAATTGATACTGTAAAAAAATATTGAAATTGATCTTGATGATTTTATCAGGTATCACTCGTTACCAGGATCAGAGAAAGAATTTGAGGCAAAATATGAGAACAAAGATGAACCAACCATATTGGAGTTAAAACCTTTGCCAGAAGAATTTAAGTATGCATTTCTTGGAGAAAATGAAACATATCCGGTGGTAATTTTTTCCAAACTAGCAATTGATCAAGAAGGTAAATTAGTTGATATGCTTAAAAGACATAAAAATGCAATTGGTTGGACATTAAAAGATCTCAAGGGCATTAATCCACTAATTTGCACTCACAAAATTCATTTAGAAGAAAATGCTAAAACATCTCAACAACCACAAAGGAGATTAAATCCGCACATGAAAGATGTTGTGAAAATTGAAGTTCTCAAACTACTTGATGTTGAAATTATCTATCCTATTACTGATAGTAAGTAGGTAAGTCCAACACAAGTAGTTCCAAAAAAATCTGGCATCACAGTGATAAAAAATGAAAAAGGTGAATTGTTAACAAGTCGAGTCCCATCTAGTTGGCGTATGTGTATTTATTACAGAAAATTAAATGATGCCACTAGAAAAGATCTTTTTCCATTACCATTTTTGGATCAAATTTTAGAAAGAGTGGCAGGTCACCCCTACTACCGTGTTCTTGATGGATATTCAGGTTATTATCAAATTCCCATTGCACTTGAAGATCAAGAAAAAACTACATTCACATGTCTTTTTGGAACATTTGCATTCAGAAGGATGCCATTCGGTTTATGCAATGCCCCAGCAACATTTCAAAGATGTATGCTAAGCATTTTTAGCGACATGGTTGAAAATTTTTTGGAGATTTTCATGGATGATTTAACTATTTTTGAGAGTACATTTGATAATTGTCTTGAAAATTTAGAAAAAGTTTTAAATAGATGTGAGGAAAAATGTCTTATTTTAAATTGGGAAAAATGCCATTACATGATTAATTCTGGGATTGTTTTGGGATATATTGTGTTATCTCATGGAATTGAAATTGATAAAGCAAAAGTTGATGTCATTGCCAATTTACCCCCTCCAAAAACCATTAAAGAAATTCGTTCATTGTTGGGACATGCTGGATTTTATAGGAGGTTTATAAAGGACTTTAGTTTAATCTCTAAACCCATTTGTAACCTCTTAACAAAAGACACTGTATTTGAGTTGACTCAAGAATGCCAAAATGCTTTTGATAAAATCATTCGATATTTAACATCAGCTCCTATCATGCAACCTCTTGATTGGTCTTTACCATTTGAAATCATGTGCGATGCGAGTGATTATGCAGTCGGTGCAGTATTGGGTCAAAGAAGAAATGGTAAGCCTCATGTGATATATTATGCAAGTAGAACTTTAAACAATGCTCAAATGAATTATTCCACAACTGAAAAATAACTACTTGCTGTAATATTTGCATTAGATAAATTTCATTCTTATTTGATTGGATCAACGACTATTGTGTTTACTGATCATTCTGCTATTAGATATTTGTTGACCAAACAGGATGCAAAGCCACGACTGATACGATGGATTTTTTTGCTCCAAGAATTTGACATTGTGATCAAAGATAAAAAAAAGAACCGAGAATGTTATAGCCGATCATTTATCGAGACTAGTAACATGATCATCTTATGAAATGACACCAATTAACGATAATTTTCCTGATGAACATCTATTTTCAGTTACTACTACACCTTGTTTTGCTAACATAGTAAATTTTCTTGTGACAGGAAAAATACCACCTCAATGGAGTTCTCAAGATAAAAGAAAATTTTTGAATGAGGTAAAAAACTTTTATTGGGATGATCCGTATCTGTTCAAGTATTGTTCGGATCAAATTTTTCGGCGTTGCATACCCGACAATGAGGTAAGTAGTGTCATTAAATTTTGTCATTCAGAAGCATGCGGAGGACATTTTTCTTCAAAGAAAATTGATGCAAAAATCTTGCAGTGAGGATTTTATTGGCCCACTTTGTTTAAAGATACCCGCGAAATCTGCAAGATCTGTGAAAATTGTCAAAAATTGGGTGCGATTTCAAAAAGAAACATGATGCCTTTGAATCCTATCATTGAAATTGAAATCTTTGACTGTTGGGGATTTGATTTTATGGGACCTTTTCTACCTTCGTTTGAATACTTGTATATTTTAGTTGCAGTTGATTATGTTTCCAAATGGATAGAGGCAATTCCATGTCGAACAAATGATCATAAAATCGTCATCAAATTTTTTAAAAAAATATTTTTAGTAGATTTGGAATTCCTCGAGTCATGATAAGTGATGGGGGAACTCACTATATTAATAAACCATTTGCTTCATTGATGAAAAAATATGTTATTACTCACAAAGTAACTACTCCTTATCATCCTCAAACAAATGGACATGTTGAATTAGCTAATAGGGAGATAAAGCAAATTTTGGAAAAAACTGTTAACCCAAATAGAAAATATTGGTTTCTGCGACTTAATGATGCACTTTGGGCATATCGAACAGCTTTTAAAACATAATTGAATATGTCTTCCTATAGGTTGGTTTACAGAAAATATTGTCATTTGCCTGTGGAATTGGAACATAAAGCTTATTGGGCGATCAAAACTTTTAATTCAAGCATGGATGATGCCAACAAATTGCGCAAATTGCAACTTAATGAACTTGATGAACTCAGAAATGACGCGTATGAGAATTCAAGGATTTATAAAGCAAAATTCAAATCATTTCATGATAAAACAATTCTTAGAAAAACTTTTGAGATTGGTAAAAAAGTTTTGCTTTATAATTCTCTACTACACATATTCCCAGGAAAATTACGATCAAGATGGACAGGTCCATATGTTGTAAAACATGTGTGTCCTTATGGAGCTGTGGACATTGGAAATCTTAAAAATGGTGATATTTTTAAAGTAAATGGACAAAAGCTTAAACCATTTTTAGAAAATGAAATCTTTAAAGAAGAGTTTATTTCCCTTTCCGATCCTTGATTTTTTGTATTGCAATTAATTTTGTTTGTTTTTATTTCAGGTTTCCTTAATTTTTTTATTTTCCCGGTTAAATGGCGGATAACGGTACTCCGTGGCTCTCATAGTCGGTTTAATCAGTTTCCCACAATTGCTGATACAAAAAAAAAATCATTTCTTTTCTTTTCAAAATGGATGAAATTCTTTCAAAAATTTGTAAATATTTTCCCTCTGTTTCTGAAAATGTTCTAAGAAAAATTTATGCAGGTAGGTGTGAAAGATTGAGATTGTTAATGAGAAAAGGAATTCAAGAAGATATTCGTCTTGTAATAGAAGCTAAGGTCCGATTACGAGGAGAAGTTCAACAGTCATTACTCATTCGGTATATGCCTGGATTAGGAAAAAGTACTTATGCGAAAAAACGAAGGGCCAAAAATTTAGGAGTTTTTCATAAATGTGCAAGATGGACTTGTGACAAACGATGCAGATCTTTGGGATATGTTTCCAATAACAGAGAAGATAAAATTGGTTTCATTAAGAATGGGCTGAGTAAGGAGTCTTTAGATAACATCTTATTGACTCTTGAGACGCATTCTAGTGGACACGTGCATATTGAACTTCTCCGTTTATGGAAATAATTCCAAGACGAGCGTCATTTTAATAGTCTTGGGAATCCGACTAAAAAAGACCCTGTTTGCCAATTTATAAGAAAATTGGATGGGAAGCATATCCTCGACTCATAGAAGGCGTTGAAGCCGTTTCTGGACGTAAAACCAGAGGAAAATTGTGAGCCACAATCACACTACTGTTTATATGCATGTGTTTTATTATTGTTTTACTGTTTATTCTGTTTACAACTGTGACCCATAGTTTTTTCATGATAACATATAACACCTATAAAATCTCTCATCTTTCTCTCTATTTTCGCAGACCAAAAAGAAAGTAAAAACATGGCTGGATCCTCTACACAAACATTGAAAAATATTTGTGTATTTTGTGGGTCGAGTTTTGGAAAAAATGAAGTGTTTGTAGAAGCAGCAAATAATCTTGGAAAGATATTGGCTGAGAGAAAAATTCACTTCGTATATGGGGGAGGTAATATTGGGTTAATGGGATCTGTTTCAACATCTGTACATCTTGGAGGTAGTCAGGTTTTGGGTATTATTCCTACAGCTTTAGCAGCTTTAGCTGAAGGAAATATTACGGGTGTTACGATCGGGGAAGAATTAAAAGTTTCTTCAATGTATGAAAGGATCACCAAAATGATTGAAAATTCTGATGCTTTTATCGCATTACCAGGTGATTTTGGTACATTAGAAGAAATTTTTTACACTGTTTCTTGGGCACAACTTAATATCCATAATAAACCTGTGGGCTTGTTGAATATCAATAATTATTATGACAGTTTGTTGACATTTCTTGATAAAGCTGTGGAACAGAATTTCATTTCAGAAAATTCACGAAGGATGCTCATCTCTGCTTCGACTGCCGACCAATTAATTGATGATTTGGAAGCTTTTGTTCATAAACCTGATCCGATGATAGCAAAGATCAATTGGTCGCAATCAAGCAGTAAGAAAAGAAAGTTGGATCATTGATTCAAAAGTCGTGGATTGGTTTGCGTTTGTTTCAGTTTGTTATCTTCAATAAAATTCAAGGTGATATCTCTTTCATTATGTACTCTTTATTAATAGTTATTTTGACATTAGGGACAATGTCATATTCTGTTTGGGGGGAGAACAAATTTATAAAATAAAATAATAAAAAATTTCAAAATTTTTTTTAAAAAATATATTATTTTAAAATAAAACCATGTTTATTGTTTGTATCTTAGTAATTTTTGTAAAAATATCATACATTATATGTTTGGAAGGTTTAAATTAGAACATGTACTAATCTATCTAAGGATGTTTTAATTTTTATTTGAAAAAAAAAGTCAATTTTTATATTTTGATCATTATAAAAATATGATTTATGAAATCTTTTTGAGTGATTAACCATTGTGATAAGATCAGTTATTAAAGTATATGGCCCAAGATATATCTTATAAGAGTGCCTAAAATTTTAAACTCACACATATTTTGTGAGTGAGTGGAGAGGATTGAGAAAACAACTTTCGAGCCTTTATTGATCATAAGAGAGGCTATCTATTGTTTAGATCTTGAGTTCTTATTTTGAAAAAAAATTGATATTTCCTGAAAAAAAAAAGAGAAATGTTGACGATCTTTGTTATTTCAAAGTTATATACTACGACCCATTTATCTCTCTTAATAAAAAAAAAAGAGAAAGAAAGAAAGAAGGAAAAAAAATAGAAAGAGAGAAATATATTGTAAAAATTAAATAAATATGTGGTCAATGAGCATAAACTTTGTCTGATTCTATGATGTTATGAAATAAAAGAAAAAATCTCAAAAGAAGACCAGGAAAAAAAATATAAAATAAGAATAACTAGATTTTGAATCAATGGATTTCCTATCTTTTGATTAATCTGGCTCGTTTGTCTGTCTGCATTCTGTAAACCATTTCCCTGAGCATTTATCTGTATTCCAACTCCATGAGAGAAATCGTTCCCCTGAATTGAAACATTTATTAACCTGTGAGGATATAGAGTTGAGACTCTTATTAGGAATTTCTGAAAGCCATGTACATTTAATTACCTGAAAATAAGCTTTGAATTGATCAGCTCAGATTATTTCATAAATTAAAGTTATAATGATCTTGATATAACTTTGACAGTTTTCAAATTTAATTTAAACACTTGGATAGTTTCGATTACATTTCTATTTAAATTAATCAATATGTTTTGTATTGCTATTAACGCTTAAATTGCTAGGGACTAGCAATAAGCTAGTTGAGGGGTGTGATAAACATAAAAATTATACATTAAATAAATTTTTTATAATATAAATTTATAGTTTTTGTTTTATTAAATGTTTAAATATTATATGTTTTATAATAAATTGTATAAAAAATAAGTTGTTGTGTAATTATAAGTTTTTACTATTTTTACAGGTTCGATAAAATAAGAATAAACTTGACGTTGCAAATGAGATTAAGATGATTCTTGGACCTGTAGAAAGTTGATGATAATATCTACAATATTGGTGACAAGCATGAGATAAAAATCTTCTCACAATTGGGATCAAATTAGGTAACAAATAAAGTTATCGAAGGAGTGGCAGTTTTACCATGCTCTAGTATTTTGACCATATCTCTCAAACTACTTGGTCAAATGATTAAAATAAAATACCACAATTCAAACAACTCAATTATCCACATGTTTTATTTTATGTAGAGAAGAAAATTCGGATGAAAAGATTTTCAAAAGTGATGTGTAATATGATATAATTTCTTGGAACACCAATGAAGATTTTTGTGTAAAAAAATAATATTTTATTTGTGGTTGTCTCCCCAAATTTTGCTATAAATAGGGGTGCATTGTAATGAATTGAGATATCCCTCATTCTATGAACAAATATTTGAGTTCATAATATTTCTCTCTTTATTTTTCTTTTATTTCATCATTTAAAAATAATTAGCATTTTAATTTCATATGTTTTAAAATGTGAAGCTCTTGGTATGATAACTTCCCAAGGTTTAGATGAAAAGGTGAAGCTCTTGGTATGATAATAAGGTTATTAAAAGGTAATAATCTATGTTTTATATTATTTAATCATTATTTATTGTTTATGTTATAATTATTTCTTTAAGCAATTTTATACCCTACTTATAAGTGGGAGTTTTGATTTATTGTTGCTATATGTTACACTAAATTCTTGGTACCATTTATATGTTTGTTTGGTTTTACCAACTATTTAAAGTGGATGCCTTGATTTATTATATATCAATATGTTATATTATTAATTTCTTGGTACCATTTAAATGTTAGTTTGGTTTACCAACCATTTAAAGTGGGAACCTTAATTTAGTGTTTACAAATATATATAGCACAATAAATACTTGACAACATTTATAATTTTTGGTATATATTTTATACTTATAAGAAAATAGTATATAACATAATATAAATATGATTATTTAATATATTGGAACCATTTTATTAAGTGGATTTCGATAATGTTCATTAATGTTAACTTTATTAAAATATCAAGAGTGGATCCTCTAATCTCAACTGCTTAAATTAAAATTTGAACAATTAAAAATTACCAATTAAAGATTCAAACAATTAAAAGAAAAACAAAAACAAAAAGACATTGTAGTGGACTTGTAATTACCGTAGCTTTCCTGTGGATACGATATCGGACTCACCGAATTATACTACTTGCGGACAACCTGCTATTGGGAGTGCAACAATCAAAGTCACAACAACCACCCGCGTAAAGCTAATGTAGTCGCAGACGCACTGAGTAGGAAGACAATAGTTATTACTCAATTATCACTTCAGAGACCATTACAGTTCGAGATACAACAATTTGAGCTTGCATTATATGCTAGGGGCGAGGCCCATAATCTTGGCACTATGATAGTACAGTCAACTTTGAGGGATAGAATCCGTGAGCGACAATCTACTGATGAGGAATTGCAAAAGTTGAGATTGAGAGATGAAGCTAAGGGCCGGAAGCTATATTCTGAGGTGGATGATATTTTTCGTTATCGAGATAGACTATGGGTTCGTAGTGGTGATTCACTGAGAAATATAGTTATGAAGGAAGCTCATAATACTCCATCCATCTTGGAGTTGTACATGGATCTTCAGTTATTGTATTGGTGGCCGGGCTTGAAGAGAGACATCATGCGATTTGTATCCGAATGTTTGACATGTCAACAAGTTAAAGCAGAGCATCAGAGGCCAGCAGGGAAACTTGAGCCACTTCCTATTCTCGAGTGGAAATGAGAAAATATTACCATGGATTTTTTTGTGGGATTGTGTCAAAATGAAATACCCCTCACATACTGATGTTTCGTTTTCAAGTCTTTTGGAGGGTGAGTTTCTCAATAAAAACTCAAGTTATCGAGTGCCCCAATCGGGGGAAGGATAATCAAGTATTATCAGGGCGTGCAGACATTAGTCTATTCTTTTGCGTCTTGGTGTCCTGTAGTAGCAAACAGGAGGCAAAATTCTCTTTGATTCGAGAGTTGGAAATATTCTTCCTAAGAAATGACGGTTCTAGTTAATACCTGCATTGAGCATGCTTCCAACATGTCATCTAGACAAGGGGGTAAGGGGCGGCAAGTCTTTTCATTGGCTTTTGAGCCTGCGTTGGCTCTCTTTTCTAACGGGACATTCAAATTAGAAAGTAAAGAGTTAAGACCTCCCTCATCTAATAGCTTGTTGTTCTACTAAAAGTTAATACGAGAGGGATATTTGCTTAGTACAAGCATCATTGCTTTCGAGCGAACTCTTCTACTTCCAAAAAGAGATATGGAGCGAGATATTCATTCAATAAGCCTAGTTGTCGAACTCACTAGCAAATCTTATTAGCTGCCTACTATCTTTCTTACATCACGGGCTTTGCTTCCTTGATTTGATTGAACCTTTAAATAAAAAAAGAATTTTCTTCGTGGGCTTGGGGCTCTTTTATTTAAAGTAAGATGCGTGGAAGAACTGAGAGAATTCTAGCATTTATATTAGATAGTCTCTTCTTTAACCGCCCAGGAAAAGAGTACATGTGTTGAGCTATTAAGGAAGTAATAACCCCTAAAGAAGCTAGAGCAAGGCCTAATTGAAAATGAAGCGAATTATTGATTGTGTTATAAAGACCATTATGCATTCATAGCACAAGACTTTACTACTCAAGTTGCTTTATATACTCATCACCAATATATTGCAGGATTCGTCATGACATGAGCTTTTGCTCATGGAGCTATATTTTTCATTAGAGATTACAATCCGAAGCAAAATGAAGATAGTGTATTGGCAAGAATGTTAGACCATACGGAAGCTATCATAACTCATTTAAGTTGTGCCAGCCTCTTTCTGGAATTCCATATCTTTGTACTTTATGTTCATAATGATGTCATGCTTGCTTTTTGTACTCCGGAAAAGAAAATTTTGATCGAAGCCATATTTGCTCAATGGATTCCATCGGCTCATGGTAAAATTCATATGAGTTCGATCTACTTTTATCTTCAACGAGTGACCCACATTAATGCGGGCAGAAGCATCTGGTTGCCCGGTTGGTTGTTCATCATGCTATTGCCCTAAGTTTACATACAACTACATTGATCTTAGTAAAAGTTACTTTAGATGCATGAGGTTCCAAGTTAATGCAAGATAAAAAAGATTTCGGTTATAGTTTTCAGTGTAATGGCCCGGGACGAGAGGGTACTTGTGATATTTCGGCACGGGACGCCTTTTATTTGGTCGTTTTTGGATGTTAAATACTATTTGTATTGGATGGGGTACTTTTTATTGGCATTGGAAGCTCATCACTTTATGGCAGGGTAACGTTTCACAGTTTAATGAATCTTCCACTTATTTGATGGGCTAGTTAAGAGATTATTTATGGTTAAACTCTTCACAACTTATCAATGGATAGAACCCTTTTGGTATGAATAGTTTATCAGTCTGGGCATGGATGTTCTTATTTGGACATCTTGTTTGGGCTACTGGATTTATGTTCTTAATTTCCTGGCGTCGATATTGGCAGGAATTTATTAAAACTTTAGCATGGGCTCATGAACGCACTCCTTTAGCCAATTTTATTCGATGGAGAGAGGGCTTGCCTTTTTTTATTTCTACATCTAGGATTCGACTTGTATCATGGATACTCATAGGACCAGAACGATTATGGCAAGGAAAAGTTTGATTTAGAGGGAGAAGAAGAAGCAAAAATTGGAACAGAAATATCATTGGATTCGTGGATCCTCAAAAGAAAGAAATAATCAAAGTTCCATTGTTGAGTGAAAATGAGAAATTTATGGAAAGTTAAAATCCCTACCACGGAATAGTGCACCTACATGCCTTCATCGTTGTTGTTTATTGACCGGAAGACCGAGAGCTGACTATCGAAACTTTGGACTATCCGGACACATACTTTGTGAAATGGTTCATGCATGTTTGTTGTTAGGAGCAACAAGATAAACTTGGTAAGGATTAACCTTTCATTTAATCATAGGAAACTTCATTGAGGCAATTGAACAAACACTTGGTAGGCATAATGGATTACTAGCTCCTTGATCAATGAACTCAATGATAATCCTTGAACAATGAATATATATATCAATTATATGCAAATTGAAGGAGCTAATCATCAATAAACATGGCTTATATACATATATATATCATGTGAGCAAAAGAGGAAGCTTCTACTTACAACCCAACAAGCAAGTGGTTGCTACAATGATCTCAAAGGAATTCCTACAACAATATACATACAATCAACCATTAATCATCACCAATAATCATAGGCATCAACCAAGCCAACATATACCTTCAACTTCTCAAACCCTTCTAAACTCAAAAGATAAAATCCTTACCTTGGAGCTTTGAAACATAGCAGGAGAAGCTAAGAAATATACAAAAATCCTTGAACTTTAAGTGGAGAAATGAAGGAGAGAAAACTTGAGAAAGAGCTTGGATCGTTGGAAACTAATGGAAGGAGAAGAAATTAGTAGAAGTCTCTATACACTTCAATAAATAAGCCCTTCAATCCCTAAAAAAACGTTTTTTTTAACAGGCTGCTGGGCGCATATGCGCGCCATTTTCGGCGCATTTCTGAATTTGCAAAAGTAGTCAACATGAAAGTTCTAGCCCTATGTCTTTTCTTGCATATCCAATTGACCTTATGTCATTTAAAGGTCTGAGTAAAAAGTTATGCTCATTCTCCCAACATGTGTTAGTGCAGTAACAACAATACACACGACCTGCTTTGGGCCACTTTTGGATCGTCTTCCCTAATGATTTGAGCAAAACTCAAAACATGAAAGTTATAATCTTATATCTTATCTTTCTAATGAAAGTAGCCTCAAATCAATTGGATCAACATAAAAAACATTATGCTAAAAACCACAACTATTGTCATATTTTTCATACCGTTTCTGCACTTCCATTTCCTATTTGGCTCAAGATCGACTTTCTATTCTACCCATTCATTATCATTCAAATACATGATCAGATCATACATAAAAACCATCACAACAAGAACCCATCCATTTCCATAATTATCATCAACTATGAAAGATAAAACCAAAAACAATAACCATACTTTTATCATTCCAATGAACATAACCATAATCAATAACCAGTCCACATAAACTCAAACACCAAAACCATATAAAATATCCATCACCATACCGTACCATAATAAACCATGAATATCCAATAACCATATTCCTTAAACACCCAAACCAAATAATAACATCATAAAAAATAACATGATAAAAGGTTGGGATATTACAAATCCACTCCCTTTCACCAAAATAAAAAATTCAGACACACTTCGTTTGAATTAATTTCAAATGAGTCATATTTTTTTTATTGACCTGAGATAAAAGTCACATGAACTGAAAAATGTTATGTAAAATAAAAAAAAATGTTATGTAAAATAAAAAAAAAATAAGTGCAGGTTCAAAAAATAAGCAGCAGTCCACTTTTTTACTTCAAAAATTTTAGTTTAAATTTTTTTGCAACATATTACTTCATCACATGATATTTTAAAATGTCACTTAAAATTTAAAATGAAATCCATTTTTTAACAGCAGAATTCTAAAATAGTATATTACTTCGTCAGTTTTATAATCGAAGTCGATTACCATCTATTAACTCGTAATTCAAAATTTCCGAAGTAACTTGTGGCAAAGTATATTATCAAAATTCTACTAGTGAAATACTGACTTGAGTGTCACAATGTTTTAGTCGGACACTCCCAGTTACACTCACTTTGCTTTGTGACACATGCAACAACCCACATAGTTCGTCAGTTGCACCTGTTTGAGTATTAGTCGGTAACTCAATTATCCATAACTTACTCTGATCTTCCCTAGCTAATACAGTAATATCAATTTTGACTACATCGATATATATCTCACCATTTGCATAATTTGTTTGAAGAAAATACGAAGTATTGCTTAAAATCTTTTATTGTATTTACACACGTATATTTTCTTAATCATTTGGTTTATTTATTTTTATATTAGACTTAAATATTCTCCATCATATTATAATATAGATCAACAAACTAACTTTTTATTGATGATTTTTTCCCTTACTTCCCAAGTATCTATATAATTTAATTCCAATATCCAATAGCTCCTATATTTCAAAATCTGTTGTTCGTCAATCATAATTGAAGGAGATCAAAGACATTTATCTTAATTTTGTAGCTGGAGATGGCCTCGTCCAACTCTTTGGTAGATTGAAATTTAAACTAAATTATGAATAATCGACATCAAATAGCCAAAACTGAAATTTAAACTAAATTATGAATATCGACATCAAATAGACAAAATGATTTATTTCTCATTTCTACCGATATTGATGAAGTTTGAACGATGAAGTGACGAGTTTAATGGTGGCCTCGCAAGAATCCCAACATCAACAACACTTGCACTTTCGGAGACACACCAACGAACAATTCTGAACAGAACAACAATAATACAAAATTGATGTGAATAGTAGAGAATATAGAGAAGAGAGAATGATTTGGAATTCTTTATTCATGATCTAAGACCTCCTTTTATAGAGCACATTTACAGGGAAACAAATCTTATCTCAATAATCATCTATAATATTTTATCTATAACATTACCCCTTATATGATTATCGACTCAACAAATTATTTGCAAAAGATGTTGGGGCTCAAATGTTTCCTCGTTAAAACCTTGTCAGTAAAACTCAATGGGAAAAACCTGAACGAAGGAAAAAGAGTACAACAATATATACTCCCTCTGATCTCAATCATCTAAGATCCTTCAACTGGTGCATCCCTATCTTTTGCACCAATTTCTTGAATGTTGAAGTTGGCAATGCCTTTGTGAATAAGTCGGCTACATTGTCACTTGAACGAATTTGATGTACGTCAATATCACCATTTTCTTGAAGCTCATGTGTATAGAAGAACTTTGGTGAAATATGCTTTGTCTGTCACTTTTGATATAACCTCCTTTTAATTGTGAAATGCAAGATGTATTATCTTCGACTTGCTTCATGCATTGCAATGATCTCAGAGTGATTTGAAGATGTCGCTGTTAAGGATTGCTTCACCGACTTCCATGATATAGCAGTGTCTCATCGTGTAAACACATATCCTGTCTGTGATTTAGCTTTATGTGGATCATAAAAATATCATGCATCCGCATATCCAACTAAAGAAGACTTTGATTTTGTCGAATAAAATAATCTCATATCAGTTGTAACACGAAGGTAACAAAATATGTGTTTTACATCATTCCAATGTCTTCGGGTTGGACATGAGTTATATCTTGCTAAAAGATTAACAGAAAATGCTATATCTGAGCGAGTACAATTTGCGAGATATGATAGTGCACCAATCGCACTTAGATACGACACTTCTGGACCAACGATTTTTTCTCCATTTTCAAGTGGTCGAAAAGGATCTTTGTTAGCATCAAGTGATCGAACAAACATTGGTGATGCTAATGGGTGTGCCTTGTCCATGTAAAAGTGCTATAATATTTTTTCTGTATATGATGATTGATGAACAAATATTCCTTCTTATAAATGTTCAATTTGCAATCCAAGACAAAGTTTCGTCTTTATAAAATCATTCATCTCAAACTCATTTTTCATGTAATTGGCAGTTTTAGTAAGCTCTTCTAGAGTGCCAATAAGATTTAGATCATCAACATATACTGCGAGAATTACAAAACCCTTATTTGTTCTTTTTATAAAAACGCATGGACAAATAGCATTATTTGTATACCCTTCTTTCAACAAATATTCACCAAGGCAATTATACCACATGCGACCAGATTGCTTTAATCCATATAAAGACTTGTGTAGTTTTATTGATAACATAGCCTTGGGTGATTCNTTAGGAATCGAAAAGTAGTGGCATCCATCACAGGTGAATATGTTTCTACATAGTCAATTCCAGGTCTCTGCGAGAAAACATTGGGCTACGAGTCGGGCCTTGTATCTTATAATTTCACCATTTTCATTCCTCTTTCGTACAAAAATCCATCTGTATCCTACCGGAATTGCATTTTCAGGTGTTCGAACTACAGGTCCAAACATTTTATGTTTTTCTAGTGAGTCTAATTTAGTTTGTATGGCCTCCTTCCATTTTGTCCAATCATCTCTTTGTTGACAATCCTTAACGGATTGTGGTTCTGGATATTCATTATGTATGATGTCAAGGGTGACATTTAGGACAAAGAAATTGTCAACAATTGTGTTATTTCGATCAAACAATTTTCGAGATGATATATAATTTGTTGAAATCTCATTATTTTCATGAGAATTTGATTCTTCAGGAATAATATTATTTAAGTCTGGTTAATTGATTTCTCTTATTGTATCATCCAAGATTACTTCTTTTGGAGCTTTTAAATTTTTTTTCTCTTGTACATTTATTTTTCGAGGCATAATATACTTAGAACCAATTGGTCGACCACGCTTCTGGCGTATTTTAGATTCATTTGCAGATTGAATAGTAGATGGTCCTACAGGGATATCAATTTTTACAGGGGCATTCTCTGCATGTATATGTGACTTTGTCACATTCTTTGTATTAAAAAAAGCATCGGGCAGTTGATTTGCGATTCTTTGCAAGTGAATGATTCTTTCAATTCTTGCTCACATTGATTATTTCGAGGATCATAATGTGATAGTGTTTTCGCATTCCAACAAATCTTTTTTTGTTCTTTGGGATACAACTTTATTTCTCTTAGATTTGGAAATTCTAACTCATCGAAGTGGTAATCTGCAAATCTCGCAGTAAACAATCTCCTTTTAAAGGTTCCAAATATCTAATAATAGATGGTAGATCATATCCCACATAAATCACAAGTCTACGTTGTGGGCTCATTTTGGTTCGTTGTGTAGGTGGGAGAGGGACTTGTACTGCACAACCAAATACTCGAAGGTGAGAAACATCAGGCTCTCGACCATAAGTAAGTTGTAAGGGTGAGTATTGGTGATAATTAGTTGGCTTTATATGAATAAAAGATGCAGCATGTAATATGGCATCGCCCCACACAGATGATGGAAGTTTGGTTCTCATCAGTAATGGTTTTGCAATTAATTGCAAACGCTTAATAAATGACTCTGCTAAGCCATTTTGTGCATGAACCTGGGCAACCGAATGCTCAATTGAAATCCTTATTGACATACAATAGTCATTAAATGTCTGCGATTTAAATTCAGCAGCTTTATCAAGACGAATTATCTTGATCAAATGATCTGGGAATTGAGCTCGTAATTTAATAATTTGCGCAAGTAATCTTGCAAAAGCTATATTTCAAGTTGAAAGCAAACTAACATGTGACCATCTAGTAGACGCATCAATCAACACCATGAAGTATCGAAATGATCCACATGGTGGGTGTATAGGCCCACAAATATCCCCATGAATTCTTTCCAAAAAGGTTGGGATTTCAAGATCAACTTTTGTATGGGAAGGTCTTATAATTAGTTCGCCTTGTGAACAAGCTACACATGGATAATCATTGTGTAAAAGAATCTTCTGGTTCTTTAGAGGATGTCCATGTGAGTTAATTATTTTTATGCGCATCATTGTTGCCCCAAGGTGACCAAGTCGATCATGCCATAATTTGAAGCTTTGTTGGTCAACAAACTTCTGGTTTGTGACAATATTTGCTTCGACTGTTTTTATTGTTGTAAATTACAATCTAAAAGAGAGTGCACATAATTTTTCTTTTATCTGATTCTGGTCAGATATCATAGATGTTATGCAAAGGTATTCAAAATTACTTTCATTTAATGTTTCAATATGATATCCATTTCGACCGATATCTTTAAAGCTAAGCAAATTTCTACTGGATTTGCTAGCATATAGAGCATTTTCAATATATAGGCTTGTATCATTTGGTAAAATATTTTTGTCTTTCCATAACCTTCAATAATTTTGATGCCCCCGGTATTGTTGTAACATTATTTTCAGCTAATGTTAAATCCAAAAAATACCTTTTGTTTTGAAGAATGGTATGTGTTGTACAACTATCCGATAAGCATTCATCATGACATTTCATCGTTAATCTAAAATAAAAATATAACTCAATAAGCTAAATATGATAAATAATGTGTAAGACTTTCAAAGGAAATATTTTATTGAATAATAAAAACATTTATTGAATAAAAAAATAAACTTCCACGACTAATCCTAAACATGAACTGAACATCAAAATAAAAAAACAAGAGACCATGATAACCTAATAAACAACAGAAATTCAAAGTAGAAACAAGACCAATGAAAGTAATTATTCATTATTTTCTAACACACCACCACCAATCAAATTATCTATATTTCCATCTGGATTAGCAAAGAAATCAGAGACGTCTAAGTGAGTTATATCAATTGGATCATCATTGTCCACAAATTTATCTCCATTTTTCCATTTTCCTTGATTGACTTTTGGTGTAGATCCACAAGGTGTTTTGGTGTACGACAGGTACGAGACCAATCCCATTCCATTCCACATCTATAAAATTTTTCTTCATATACTTTGGAACTTTTCTCCATTGCTTCTTCATTATTGGAATTCCACTGCTGGTGGTTTGTTTTATGTTTCTTTCCATTTTGTTTCTGATAGTATCTTCCTTGGCCACGCCCACATCCAAGTTGACTTTTATTGTTATGATTTTGAGTGGAATTAACATTTGCTTCAGGAAATGCAATTCCATATTCTTCAGGAAATGTAGTTCCATTTACTCCAGGAAATGGTGTGGATCCAGTTGGGCTCATTTGGTGAATTTTCATGAGCAGCTCATTGTTTTGTTCAGCAACTAGTAAGCACGAGATGAGTTCAGAGTACCTTTGAAATCCACGTTCACGATATTGCTGCTGCAGGAGCATGTTTGATGCATGAAAAGTGGAGAATGTTTTTTCTAACATGTCTTGATCAGTGAATTTCTCTCCACAGAGTATCAATGTGGAACTAGTATTGAATAATGCAGAGTTATAGTCACTTACAGACTTAAAATCTTGTAGTCGTAGGTGCATCCATTCATATCAGGCTCTTGGGAGAACTACAGTGCTCTGATGGTCAAATCTTTCTTTTAGATTTTTCCAAGGCTCTCGTGGCTCTTTCACAGTGAGATATTCGACTTTCAATCCGTCATTGAGGTGATGACGAAGGAAAATGAGTGCCTTTGCACGGTCTTGCTGGGACATTTCATTTCCTTCTTTGATTGTATCTCCTAAATTCATAGATACGAGGTGGACCTCGGCATCCAAAATCCATGGTAAATAATTTTTTCCAGTCAAGTCAAGTGCTTCAAATTCAAGTTTGGTGATGTTATCTATTGCAACTTAAAAAAAATTTATATTAGAATTATGACATATATAGAGTAAAATTGTATTACTATCATTGAAAATAAATATTATAACAAATTATGCAAGGGTAATACATGTTAGCACTTTTACTATGCAATTTGAAATTTTACTATTCTATTTGTTAAATTAACATCATTGAACATAAATAATAAATTATTTTATCTAACCATTATGTAATCTTCATTTGTGCATAAAAAAATATAAATACACATGATATCATGTAGTCTATCGAATTTGGTGTACATGGAGATGTGTTCAATTAATAATATGTATCTATGTCAAATTTCGAATTTTCACAAATAAATTACCTTATTCTCCAAGTAAGTTACTAACATACGAACCAATCAATTTTAAAGTGAAGAAAAAAATAGTAAATTTTTTTTAATCCAATTATATCAATTATAGTGTTGTGATTGACTCAAAATTTGTCGTAAATCTATCAAATACTTGTATTCACACAATATTTTAGTGACGGATTAAATCATCAAAATTCAAATAATATAAATCTTAAACAATCAAGCCAAGATATGATAAGAAAACTTGAATCAAAACAACAATACATTTATAATTTATATTGAATCAATATTCTTCAAGAATATTGTTGAAACATATAACATTTATCTAAATTCTTCAGGAATATGATAACGTTATATTTTATATCAATATTTTTCATAGATATTGATAGATCTTTATGATCTTAGATCAAGATTTTTTGAGAATATTGATAAATCATATACATTTATATTTTATTCATAGATTTATCAATATTATCAACTTAAAGTTGTGTTGTGCTACTTCAGGAGCATTAATATAAATCTATAATTTGTGCTACTTCAGGAGCATCAATATTAAATTTAAATATTGTGCTTCTTTGAGAACATCCATACAAGACTAAGAATAAATTTATAAATTTTACCTTGAAGAGTACTCGTGCTGATAACGTGTTGTGGATAGTAGAGAATATAGAGAAGAGAGAATGATTTGGAATTCTAACTCATTTTTCAAGTAATTGAAAGTTTTAGTAAGCTCTTCTGGAGTGCCAATAAGATTTTGATCATCAACATATAATGCCACAATTGCAAAACCCTTATTTTTTCTTTTTATAAAAACGCATGGACAAATAGCATTATTTGAATATCCTTCTTTCAACAAATATTCACTAAGGCAATTGTACCACATGCGACCAGATTGCTATAATCCATATAAAGACTTATGCAGTTTTTTTTATAACATAGCCTTGGGTGATTCACGATTTTTTTTCAATAGTTTGAATCCTTCGGGGACTTTCATATATATATATATATATATATATCACTATCAAGTGAGCCATAAAGATAAGCAGTTACCACGTCCATAAATCGCATATCAAGATTTTCTGATACTGTTAAACTAATTAGGAATCGAAAAGTAGTGACATCCATCACAGGTGAATATGGGTTTTTTTTAAAATTAATTTATTTTTTATTTTTATTTTCAAAAATAATTTAAAAAAATTATATTGCAACTTTACGGCAATCCGTGCTTACGAAGCACGGACGGTGTGGGGATGGTGCTCCACGTTGGAGCGTCCGCGCTTTGTAAGCGCAGACACTCCCACGTGGAGCACCGCCCCCGTGCTTTGTAAGCACGGACTCTGTCAAAATCAATATTTTTTTTCGGTTTTTTCCTGTCCATTCGTTTTTCTTTTCTGAACGATTCACGTGAATATTCATTCAGACTTGTAACGCTTCACGTGAATATTCAGAAGTTCACCCGTACATAAATAATTGAATCGTAAACAGTAGTGAACTTTTTTATTCTATATAAACGATGATATATTAGAAAATTGCATTATTAATTTCTTCTTCAATTTTCTCTCAAGTTTTATTGGCAAAATGTCTCACATCGATATACTCTTATATTTTGGTGGTCACGTGGTTATCGATAATGGATCAGTTGAATATAGCATTCCATTTGTTAGACCGATGCGAGTACTACGGTCTATTAATTTGTTGGAGTTGGTTGAAGTTGTGCATAAAATGTTATGAATCGATCCAACGAATTTTTCTTTGAAGTTGTCAACAAAATATTCATTCATGGAAAGATCATCTTGGCATGAAATTCAAGTCAATCTCGTTGATGATTATTCTTTACAGTTTATAATGCAATGTGACAATATGAATATGTTGCATTTATATATGCAAGCAAATTCAATTGAGCATCATGTTGGATTTGATGATCCTGAATCCTACGTTCGACATGCATCCGAGTCTGGTTTCAATAACCAACCCGGTACTTCTACATATGATGGTTATTAGGAGCAAGAATCTTTTATTCCAGAGGTTACTGAAGGACTCGGTAATATGAGTTTCGATGGTGTAAGTGGGTCTTGGGATCAATATATCAATGTCTCATCGGAACAACATCATGTTCCATATTGGCCGAATCCAACATTAGATACGAGTGCTCGTTGTCCGAATCAGGCCAATAATGATGATATTTTGAGGACTGATTCTGAACCCGATATATCATACAGTGAGTCTGAAGAAGAAGAAGAAAAATTGAATGCCGATGATGAAGTGAATACTTGTACAAATCCTGATGAGGGAGCATCATCTCGACAACCACCCCGTGACACATTACAGAGGCAGACTGTACCATTTCTTTCAAATACTTCTAAAATGCCATCATTTTTTAATAAATTGTTTGGGGAAGAGCCTCCCGATTCTGTCAATGTACCTCCTGGAGTGCAATCAAGCTATTACAATCCGGATAGAGGTGAATTATGTGTTAATATGTTATTTAAAGATAAGAATGATCTTATTGTATCTGTGAAGGATTATTCAGCAAGAGTTGTCAGGCGTGAGTACCGTGTCATGGAAAGCACACGCAGTTTGTGGAAGTTGTAAAAACAATTCTTCTACGGTCATTTGTCGATGGGGACTTCGCGCTTCTTTGAAGGTCAGGACTTGGTATTGGAAAATAACAAAATATGGCGGACCTCACACTTGTATATCTACTTCTGTTGGTATAGATCATAAGAATTTAAACAGTGAAATGGTGGCACATACGCTATTGGGAGTTGTTCGTTGTGATCCTGCGTATGAGATTAAGTATATAATCGAAAATGTGAAAGATAAATATGGACATCAAATCTCGCACACGAAGGCATGGCGAAGTTTGAAACGTGCTATGGAAATTGCTTATGGTACATGGGAGAGCTCCGTTGAATTACTTCCCAAAGATATGCTTGCTTTGTCCAAATATAATCCGGGAACAGTTGTGGAGTGGAAGCATCTAAGAGCCAACATTGAAATGAGTAAGACACTGAACTATGTTTTCTGGGCATTCAAGCCGTGTATTGATGGGTTTCGGCATTGTCGGAAAATAATAAGTGTTGATGGTACACACTTGTATACCAAATACAAGCACAAAATGTTGATCGGTGTCACTCTGGATGCGAACAATCAGGTTATACCGCTAGCGTTTGGTATTGTGGACGAAGAAACAACAGATTATTGGAAATGGTTCTTGGAGCACCTAGGAAGACATGTTGTTCGTGGTGAAAATAGTGTGTGTCTTATTTCTGATAGGCATAAGGGAATCGTGTGCGCAACTGGAGATCTACCATATTTTCAACCTCCTTATGGTGTGCATCGGTTTTGTTTGAGACATGTGTTCAAACTTTAACGCCAAATTCAAAGAAGTGCATTTGAAAGATTTATGCTGGGCGGCAGGAACACAAAATCAAATTTGTAAGTTTGAATCAATAATGGAGGCAATCAAGCAAAAAAATATTTTGGCGCACCGATATTTGGCTGAAATTCCGAAAGAAAAATGGAGTTTGGCTCATGACGGTGGTTGGCGTCATGGGGTGATGACAACCAATATGTCGGAGTGTTTGAACTGTGTGTTGAAGGGTGCGCGTAGACTTCCTATATTTGCCATAGTACACTTAAGAAATGGGCGAGAAAATCTAGTGAACATCGTGTTGCAAAGTACGTTATACGTGAGCAAACTGCTTCGGTCGCAACTGTAGGAAGACCAAGTCGTGGCCAACATATGCAGGTTGTGAAGATATCAACAAGTGATTGTTCATGTGGTAAATGGACGATTTTTGGCATCACATGTTCCCATGCTATTTGCACCGCTAAGTGGCACTCTTTGGATCCAACGACACTTGTGCAGCCCTAGTATAACATATCTGAGTACTTGGCAACGTACGAGGGCAGATTTCAACCTCTTGCAGATGAGCGATACTGGGATCCTCCAACTTTCGAGTTGCACCACAACCCTGTTAGATGTGAAAGAAGAAGAGTTGGTAGAGATAGAACAACACGATTGCGAAATGAGATGGACACAGCGGTTTCCAGAGAGAGACAACATTGATGAAGTCTTTTGTTATAATGTAATAACGCTGGATATGTTAATTGAGAATAACTTTCTGTACATTTTTTTTATGTTTTTGAATATTTACTTTAAAAAATAAAATTATGAATTGTTTTCAAATATTTAATTTTAAAAAAAAATTAAAAGGCGAATAATCATCGGCTGGGAAATTTTTTTTCCCAGCCCCGCGCTCGAGCGGTAATATTTCACCGCTCGAGCACGAGGGGTGTTGGAGTTTTTTCCAGCGCCGCTTGCACTCGAGCGGTGAAAATATACCTCTCGAGCGCTAGCAGCGCTGGATTTTTTTCCAGCGCCGCTCACGCTCGAGCGGTAAAAATATACCGCTCGGGCGCGGGCGGGGCTGGAAAAAACTCCAGAGCCGCTCGCGCTCGAGCGATATTTCTTTACCGCTCGAGCGGGAGCGGCCTCTCTCCCCTCCCCCCATTCTCTCATTCTACAAACATTTTCCCCTTCTCCTTTTCTCTCAAATCCCTAACTAAAAATTCCCCTTTCTCAAATCCCCTTATCTATATTCTCTTAATACAATTTCCTCTTCCTCTTCTCTCATTCTCCGGTCATCTTCTTCAACACAATTCACCACCTGCAGTTCCTATCACCATGGCTCCTAAGAAGTCAAAAGGTAATCCTAGTTCTTCCTTTTCTTCGTCATTTGATAGAAGTAGATTTGTGAATGAGGCGACTAAGGCTCGGTATGAACATGCAAAAATTCATAAAAACCCGATTACCGAGCGAGGATTTCGTAGGCAAAGGGAGGATCGATACGTAGGGCCTCTTGTGGAGTTGGAGAGACGGGGATGGGTAAAATTTGGGACTCAACCTAACGCGGCGGTGGTCTCAGTGGTGCGAGAATTTTATGCAAATGTGGGGGAGAGGACGGATGACAAGGCCTTTGTTCGGGGTAGACTTGTGTTGTATGATGTGGGTAATATCAATGCATTATTAAAAACGCCCAAGGTCGATGATTCCGCTTTCCTGGCTTTGGTTGCTGCCCCGGATTATGCTATGATAATCGACAAACTCTGTCATCCTGGGGCGATCTGGAAACCAGTAGGAGGGTCACCCAATTGTTTTGATGAGAAATATTTGAAGGCAGATATTGCCCTTTGGTATTTGTTTCTGGCAAGGAGAATGATGCCGGTCTCGCACAAGAGTGAAGTACAAAAAGAGCGGGCCGTGGTGCTATATGCGATACATGAGGGTTACAACATCAATGTAGGAAAGCTCATCTATTCTTAGATCATGATGAGCGTGAATAATAGACACATCGGGCTTTTCTTTCCCACCATCATATCAGAGTTGTGTGCGATGTCAGGGGTTGTGTTTCGTGATGATGAGGAGTGGCTGTAAACAATGAAGCCCATTTGTGCAGATGACTTTCAACGGAAGTACACGAAACGACAGTTAGACTTCCCCACTCATGAGGGAGATACAGGTGGATCGAGCACCGTCGCCCCGTGTTGCCCAAAGCCCCGCAGGCGGTCCCAAAACGACAAAGTAGATGAGACTCTTGCCTTCATGGCTCATCAAGAACAAGTTAACTTGAACCACAATGAACATTTCGCCTATGTCAAGTACATGATGCAGACAATGCTAATCCACAGGGGTGTTGATCCAGGGACCATCCCTCCACCTCCGCCGTTCATTCCTCCGTTCCATTTTTAGTATGACTATCAGCAGCAAGGGGATGCATCGGGAGTGCCACCAGAGAATGATGAGGATGAGCCGTGATCAATGATTCCTTATTCAAGTTGAGTGAGGTATGATATCCCATGCTTTTATTTGTTTATTAATATACAATTCATACATTGCATGTGATAAAGTTTGGGGTTCAATAATTTTAATTTATTTTATTTTCACAGGTGATCACGAACGGAAGAATGCCAAATTTGATAACATAGACGTCAACTATGTTTTTTCATTTTATCTGTCAATCATGTACTTTCTTGTGTTCGGACGTGTAAATGTTAAAACATTCTTGTGGACGTGTGTGTTTAATTGTGTTTCTTTTTTTTACTCGGCACTTATGATTTTTTTAATCTTATATTCCGTTTATCTTTCGCTTATTATCAATATATTGTAGAAATGATACAATTTATACAATGCAAACGATACAATAATAAAATTGATATAGTTACAATTAAGTTGAAGAATCATCGTCATTATTATAATGATACAAATGGCTCTCGGTCCCACATCAGGTGGATTGTGTCTTCTCGTCCCTCTACGCAATCCTACATGTTCGGGATTTTCCTCATTTGAATAACCTGGAAAAGTGATAGGTGAAATAAAATTCCTCTGTGGTTGAGTGTCATGCAGAAGATGCTGAGGACCAACATTAAGCATATTCGTAAAACTTTGTGTGTTCGACCAATACGGAGTATGAGAATCCGGCTGACCAAACGAACGAAAGTCAACAAACCTTGAATCACTGAAAAACCAGGTTGATTAGTTGAGGTTCCTGCAGCATTCAATTCAGTTGACGGAATAATATGAGATGTTCCTGCAAACACAGTTGGTGGCGTAACCATGTCACCTCCCCACCCGAGTGATGACTGATGTGAAAATGGAGAAGGCGTACTGAAATTTTGTTGGACATTAAATTGTCCGACAAAAGTATTGTACGGATATGGTTGAAAACCAACGACAGAAACAGCAGGTGATATGGTGCGCACGGTTATTCGATTATACCATTGGAAGTAGTCTTCTTCAGTTTGCATCGATCGACCGTGTCGCACCCCTTTTGCAACATATCTCAGCCTATTATTCCACCCCTCAATTGAATTTCTATGATAATCTCTCCAATCGGTGATTCGATGTCCTATTCTGGTGATATTATGCATATCATCATTGTCGACGGCAGACCCTTGAATTGATTGTCGTCTTCTAAATTATCGCATCACCCGATTAGGACGGTGCATCTCCACAATGTCAAAGCATATAAGAGGACAAACACATCGCCATATTTTGTTGTCGTATGAATCTATAATCGTCTTCACATCTATGTCATTTTTCTGATAAACGACCCAATTAAACTGTAAAAAATTAAAATGTTCAGATTATAAATTCATCTACTCAAAACAAAATCATCTTCATTTAATCACTATTAAATATTAAAATTAAAGAATATCTCGTTAATATTCATATGATCTATAGAATCCCTTATAATTCTTACAGCATGTGTTGGCGAATGTGTGTAACTGAATTCAATTTTTCACCTACAATTTAAAAAAAAATTAAATATCAAAAATTTATACGAGATATATATGATATTACCACAATAATTTTTAAATATTACCGTGCACCATATGGAGAAACTGGAATAATAGCATCTGGATCAACGGGAGGTACACCTAATGTTAACACACCTCGGTCGGGGTTCACACATTTAATCCTGCTCCATGCCCATATCTGCTTATAATAATAAAAATATATCAACAAAATTAACAACAACATTGTGTTAAATAATCACATTACATTAATTATACCTGCAGGATATATAAATGTCCAGCCATTGTAGTCTTCTCTATACTTGACGCGTTACACAACTCACGGTATAGAAATTCTAAAACTGCACTACCCCAACTATAAGACTTCACATTATCAATATCCCGTAGCAGTTGCAAAAATATTAGTCTAGCAGACCCTCCTTGATAGTCAGGGAGCATTATTCCTCCAATCATCATTAACGCTATACAACGGGTAAATTTAACAACATCTACTTTTGAAATATCATCAGTAACAATGTTAGACATACAATGATCGTATAGTGCAGTCATAGACAGATGACCACCTTTCAAATGTTTTGATGATGGCAAAAATCACAACAAATCCAAAAAGATGTGTTGCCATTCCTCAACTTTATGTGACACATCTATTCCAGTGACTGCTTCACCATCAATTATTAGACCCCAAATTATTGAAACATCTTGTAACGTGACGGTTGCTTCACCACATGGAAAATGAAACGTGTGTGTCTCGCGTCGCCAACGTTCAACAAGAGCAGTAATCAAATGATTACCAAAAACTTGTGAGCCACATTCTAAAACTCCATAGAAACCCATATGATTCAAAAATGTAAGCACACGATTGTGTATATAATTATCAGTGTATAACTTCCAAATCAAATTGTCTGACATCTTCAATTTGATAATATCAACTGTTAAGGAAGAAATTGTTGATGACATATGTGTCTCTTGTAAATAGAGGACACTAGAATCTTCGGGACCTCGATTCTCTGCCATTCTGAAATATGTTGTCGATCTTCTAAAATTCAATATAAGGTAAGCACCGATGTTGAAAAACTTTTGAGCGGAGAGGAAAATTAATGAAGAAGAGAGGAGAAGGGAAAAATGAATGGGTAAAGAAGGAGCAAGGAGGAGATAATGGAGGAGGATAAGGTGAGGGGTGAATGGAGCGGACACACGCGGAGTGTCTGCTCCTATGAAGCACGGACGCTAGAGCGTCCATGCTTCGTAAGCGCGGTTGGCTCCACGTTGGAGCGTCCGCACTCACAACGTGGAGCACCGTCCGTGCTTAGACGGTGTGGACGTGGAGCACCGTCCGTGCTTACAAAGCACGGACAGTGCTCCACGTCCACACCGTCTGTGCTTCGTAAGCACGGATTGCCGTAAAGTTGCAATATATTTTTTTTGAAAATTATTTTTGAAAATAAAAATAAAAAAATAAATTAATTTTAAAAAAAATTGGTGAATATGTTTTTTCATATTCAATTCCTGGTCTCTGCGAGAAACCTTGGGCTACGAGTCGGGCCTTGTATCTAAAAATTTCACCGTTTTCATTCATCTTTCGTACAAAAACCCTTCTGTATCCTACTAGAATTGCATTTTTAGGTGTTCAAACTACAGGTCCAAACACTTTATGTTTTTCTAGTGAGTCTAATTCAGTTTGTATGGCCTTCTTCCACTTTGGCCAATCATTTCTTTGTTGACAATCCTTAACGGATTGCGGTTCTGGATCTTCATTATGTATGATGTCAAGGGCGACATTTAGGGCAAAGACATTGTCAACAATTGTGTTATTTCGATCCCACGATTTTTGAGATGATATATAATTTATTGAAATCTCATTATTTTCATGAGAATTTGATTCTTCAAAAATAATATTATCCAAGTTTGGTTCATTGTTTTCTCTTACTATATCATCCAAGATTTCTTCTTCGAGAGCTTTTGAATTTTCTTTCTCTTGTACCTTTTTTTTTCGAGGTACAGTATCCTTGGAACCAATTGGTCGACCACGCTTCTGGCATATTTTAGATTCATTTGCAGGTTGAATAATAGTTGGTCCTACGGGGACATCAAATTTTACAAGGGTATTCTCTGCATGTATATGTGACTTTGTCACATTCTTTGTATTAACAAAAGTATCGGGCAATTGATTTGTAATTTTTTGCAAGTGAATGATTCTTTCAACTTCTTGCTCACATTGATTATTTCGAGGATCATAATGAGATAGTGTTTTCTCATTCCAACAAATCTTTTGTTGTTCTTTGGGGGACAACTTTGTTTCCCCTAGAATTGGAAATTCCAATTCATCGACGTGGTAATCTGCAAATCTCGCAGTAAAAAAGTCTCCTGTTAAAGGTTCAAAATATCTAATAATAGATGGTGAATCATATCCCACATAAATCCCAAGTCTACGTTCTGGGCTCATTTTGGTTCGTTGTGTAGGTGGGAGAAGGACTGGTACTGCACAACCAAATACTCGAAGGTGAGAAACATCAGGCTCTCGACCATAAGCAAGTTGTAAGGGTGAGTATTAGTGATAATTAGTTGGCTTTATATGAATAAAAATGCAGCATATAATATGGCATCGCCCCACACAGATGATGGAAGTTTTGTTCTCATCAGTAATGGTTTTGCAATTAATTGCAAACGCTTAATAAATGACTCTGCTAAGCCATTTTTCGTATGAACATGGGCAACTGAATGCTCAACTGAAATCCCTATTGACATACAATAGTCATTAAATGTCTGCGATTTAGATTCAGCAGCATTATCATGACGAATTGTCTTGATTGAGTGATCTGGGAATTGAGCTCGTAATTTAATAATTTGCGCAAGTAATCTTGCAAAAGCTATATTTCAAGTTGAAAGCAAACTAACATGTGACCATCTAGTAGACGCATCAATCAATACCATGAAGTATCGAAATGGTCCACATGGTGGGTGTATAGGCCCACAAATATCCCCATGAATTCTCTTCAAGAAGGTTGGGATTTCAACATCAATCTTTGTAAGGGAAGGTCTTATAATTAGTTTGCCTTGTGAACAAGCTACACATGGATAATCATTGTGTAAAAGAATCTTCTGGTTCTTTAGAGGATGTCCATGTGAGTTAATTATTATTCTACACATCATTGTTTCCCCATGGTGACTAAGTCGATCATGCCATAATTTGAAGCTCTGTTGGTCAACAAACTTCTGGTTTGTGACAATGTTTGCTTCGACTGTATTTATTGTTGTAAAATACATTCCAGAAGGGAGTGAACATAATTTTTCTTTTATTTGCTTCTGGCCAGATATAATAGATGTCATGCAAAGGTATTCGAAACTATTTTCATTTAATGTTTCAATATGGAATTCATTTCTGCGGATATCTGTAAAGCTAAGCAAATTTCTACTGGATTTGCTCGCATATAGGGCATTTTCAATATATAGGCTTGTATGATTTGTTAAAATTATTTTTGCCTTTCCATAACCTTCAATAATTTTTGATGCACCCGATATTATTGTAACATTATTTTCAGCTAATGTTAACTCCAAAAATACCTTCTATTTTGAAGAATGGTATGTGTTGTACCACTATCCACTAAGCGTTCATCCTGACATTTCATCGTTAATCTAAAATAAAAATATAATTCAATAAGCTAAATATGATAAATAATGTGTAAGGCTTTCAAAGAAAATATTTTATTGAATAATGAAAGCATTTATTGAATAACAAAATAAACCTCCACGACAAATCCTAAACATGAACTGAACATCAAAATAAAAACGAGACCACGATAACCTAATAAACAATAGAAATTCAAAGTAGGAACAAGACCAATGAAAGTAATTACTTATTATTTTTTCTCACACCACCACCAATCAAATTATCTATATTTCCATCTGGATTAGCAAAGAAATCAGAGACGTCCAAGTAAGTTATATCAATTGGATCATCATTGTCCACAAAATTTATGTTCATTTTTCCATTTTCCTTGATTGATATTTGGTATTGATCCACAATATATTTTGCCGTACGATAGGTACGAGACCAATGCCTTTCCATTCCACATCTATAACATTTTTCTTCATATACTTTGGAACTCTTCTCCTTTGCTTCCTCATTATTGGAATTCCACTGCTGGTGGCTTGTTTTATGTTTCTTTCCATTTTGTTGCTGATAGTATCTTCTTTGGCCACACCCACGTCCACATTGACTTTCATTGTTATGATTTTGAGTGGAATTAGCATTCGCTTCAGGAAATACAATTTCATATTCTTCAGGAAATGTAGTTCCATTTGCTTCAGGAAATGGTGTGGATCCATTTGGGCGCATTTGGTGATTTTTCATGAGCAGCTCATTGTTTTGTTCAGCAACTAGTAAGCATGAGATGAGTTAAGAGTACCTTTAAAATCCACGTTCACGATATTGCTGCTGCAGGAGCATGTTTGATGCATGAAAAGTGGAAAATATTTTTTTCTAACATGTCGTGATCAGTGACTTTCTCTCCACAAAGTATCAGTGTGGAACTAGTCTTGAATAATGCAGAGTTATAGTCACTTACGAACTTAAAATCTTGTATCCGTTGGTGCATCCATTCATATCGGGCTCTTGGGAGAACTACAGTTCGTTGATGGTCAAATCTTTCTTTTAGATTTTTCCAAAGCTCTCGTGGCTTTTTCACAGTGAGATATTCGACTTTCAACCCATCATTGAGGTGATGACGAAGAAAAATAAGTGTCTTTGCACGGTCCTACTGGGACATTTCATTTCCTTCTTTTAGTGTATCTCCTAAATTCAAAGAGATAAGGTGGACCTCGGCATCCAAAATCCATGATAAATAATTTTTTCCATTCAAGTCAAGTGCTTCAAATTCAAATTTGGTGATGTTCGCCATTGTAACTTAAAAAATTTTATATATATATATATATATATATATTGTAGGACCGAGTGCTTACCGCTTTACCAAGAGCTATAGCTGGTGGTAATGGTGTAACTCAAATCTTTTAAACCGCACAGCAGCTCAAGAACCACGGTTCGATCGCTCTACCAAGCAGGGACAATTATTGCACCCAACATATATATATAGCAACTTGACCTTAACATTACACGTACACGAAGTTTGATTGTATATATATTTTATGATTGGATTTTAATATTATATATTGAATAGCTATTAATCAAATTAAACCAGATGTTCATATACAAACTAAAGAAGAAACTAATATTGTTTCTATTGCAACTTCTTCTATTCAATCCACTCCAGATATAAAAGATTTTAAATTTAAATCTTTTGTTTCTGATATAGAAAAATTATTAGAAGAAAAATTTAAAAATCTTAATTTAAATACTCTTAATGAAGAGTTTGATAAAAATAATAATCTCCCTGATGAAGAAATTAATAAAATAAAATGGGCAAATAAACTTACCCAAACTAATATTATTATGATAGACCTACTCTCATGGATGTTCTTGTAGAAGAACAAGAATATATTTTCTCTAATAGTTATAATGGGAAAAGTATTTATGAATGGAATATTGATGGTTTTAGTGACAAACAAATTTATAATACTGCTCAAAGTTTTAGTGACAAACAAATTTATAATACTGCACACAGAATGCTTATGTTTAGCATTGTGTGTAAAACTTCAGGCAATAATGATAAAAATATTGCTAGAATGGTTATAGCAGGATTTACTGGCCAACTTAAAGGTTGGTGGGATAATTATTTAAATCAATCTCTAAAAGATGATATTTTAAACTCAATAAAAATTGAAAATAACATTCAACTATAAAATACAGTATATTCATTAATAATGACAATTATTGGACATTTTACTTGTAGATTAACTGATAATGGTGAACAAATTCGTACTTTATTAAGTAATCTAAAATGTGAAACACTTACTGATTTTAGATGGTATAAAGATACATTTTTGTCTCGAATTTATGAGATTCCAGACTGTAATAATAGCTTTGGAAAGCTAAATTTATAGATAGCTTACATTTTCTATTTTCTGAAAGAATCAGAAAAGTATTAAAAAAAGATGATATATATTTCATATGAAAATTACACTTATGGAAAATTAATTAGTACTTGTATTCAAGAGGGTTTAGCTCTCTGTAATGAATTAAAATTGAATAATCAAATTAAAAGACAGAATTTACTTGAGAGAAAACAATTAGGTAAATTTTGTGATCAATTTGGTATGGACCTACCTAATAAAGGTAAGAAGAAAATAAAAGATAAAGATGAAAAACTTTATAGAAAGAAAAGACATTTGTCTGAAAGACCAAAAGAGAAAAAGAAGAAAAGAAAAGAAAGCGGTGATTTAAGGAAAGCAGAAAAATACAAAAATAAATTAATAATATGAAGAAAATGCAAAAAGTCAGGACATTATGCTAATCAATGTTAGGCTAAAAATAAAATTAATAATTTAGATATAGATGAAAATTTAAAAGAAATATTATTTAAAAAAATAATGGATTCAAATAATAATTCTGATAATGAGTCTGAGAATTATTCAGAATAATTTGAATCAGAAGAAATTCTAGAAATTGAATCTAATACTTCAGATATGGAAGAATGTAAAAATTGTATACAAGGAAAACCTTGTATCAATTAGATTGATGATAAAAATGATGAGTTTTATAAACTTATGTCTCAATTTTAGAATTTAAATATTAATGTTTTAACTAACAATACTATGTTAAAATTCCTTAAAATGATTAAGGATCCAATATTGAAATCTACAATTATTGATCAAACGGAAAATACTGCTTCAACTAGTAGTAATAATAATATTCTTGTTAAGCAAAAACAAGCTTATTCCATGAAAGAAGTAAAAAATCTTCTACAACTAGACATCTCGCTGTAGGCGATTCTTCTGTAGCCCTATGAGAAAACAATTCTTTCTAGCACTCTTTGTTCCTTGATGAGCATCAAGTAGTAAAGATCTTCATCAGTTACAAGACTCTAGCTGAAGAAACAAAAGAAGACGAAGAGACATCAGTCAACAGAATGCAATTAATTTATCAAGGATGAGATTCTATTACACTTTTTTACTTATATGCATTTATTTAGAAGGAATATCGTTTTAAATTAGTTAACTGATAAGATAATCGTCAGTTAGTCTTCAACTGAACTGATTCATCTCTCAACTGATCACTCAGTTATTGACTTAACTGATCTTATCAAGTAAGTTAACTTATTATTCGATAAATATTGCATATTAAATGATGGGACTGTTAAAATTACGTATTTAATTGTTTCTGTAGAACCCGTTAAATCAGAATACGTATAAGCCATGCATAATTACTATTATTTAAATTAAAATGATTTTTATGCATGAGGATTTAAATTCTTTTCTTTAAATTTGTTGAGTTATTTTACGCAGTAGTTTAATTTTATCTTTTTAGTTAAATAAGTGAGGCCGGACCGGAGTTGGAGTATTAAGATAAAATTTAATGATAAAAAAATATTCCTAGAATTTATTCATGATAGAGGATAATTTATATTAATGTAAAAGAATGTTTAAGAATTTAATTAATTAATTAGAGTTAAGTAGTAAATAAATTCTTCTATGTCCAATAATTTAATTAAAAGCCTAAATTAAAATATGTGACCAATTGAGATAAGTTAATCTAGGCTTATTTTATTTAAGAAATTGTAACTTAACATGTTAGTAAATTTAAATTAAAAATTAGTCATGCATGCAAGATAATCACTATCCTAAATTAATTATTTAATTCACTAATACTTAATGGATAGATAAAACTTTAAAGATTTAAAATACAAGATTAAAGAAATATTCTCACCCCATTTTATTAGAATTTTTGGCCACCCCACTTCAAAGGATTTAAAAGTTTGACAACTCATTTTCTTTGATTCTTTTCCTTATCCATTCTTGGTAGATTAATCCCTTCAAGTTAATTCACCAATAATTAATAATTAAGCAATTTTTCTACCCTATTTTGAAGGATAATTTCGGCCACCTCCTTGGTAGGTTTGATTAAGTTTGTCAACTCACCCTTTTTAATTCATTGCCTTATCTTTTCTTGGAAGATAATTCCCTCAATTCTAATCACCAATAATTAGCAATTAAGCAATATTCTCCCTTATTTTGTTAAGCAAGATTCGGCACTCTCATCCCTTCAAAATACCCCTCAAATCCCTTGATATCATTATAATTCCTTATCTCAAAAACTCAAAGGATAGCAAGATTCATTCCTCCCTTTTATCTTGCAAACTTTTCCTTCATTTCCCTACCCATTCTCATTCTCCATATTCTCAAAAATTTCAGAGTGAATTCAGAAAAAAAATTGGGTGAGCCATCAAGGAAAAATAAGAGAGAAAAGTAGAACAAGAAAAGAGAACTCCGTCTCCGCCGCGCCGTCTCGTCGTCTTGTTTTCCGTCTCCGCCACGCCGTCTCGTCGTCTTGTTTGTTTTCTTTTCAAACGAAAATTTAAGGCATGTTTATACCATTTTTTACTCTTCAATCAAGTCATATTATTATCTTAAAACATTTCATGTGCATAATTTAAAAGACAAAAACCGAAATTATGTCAAGCCATTTTCGAAAATGTAGTGCAGAATTTTTCGGCTTCACCCTATGCCCTCACGGTTTGGTTGTTTTTCTTGATTTGCAGGTTGGTTCAACTCCTAGGCTCCCAAGGCTGCTTTTAGACATGAACTAGGATGTGTTAGGGAGGTGCTGGTCCATCGGTTTGAGTCCCTTTGCCACAAGCAAGACGAAATGGACAGCAACTCCCATAGTGCAGTTTTTGGTTTCGATTTCTTGTTTTTCTGGCCTAAGGTATGAGTTCGGATTTTGGCTGCCCTAGGGGCTGTAGCCATGGTTATAATCCCTCCTTGGTATGTCTAGGACGTGACCAAGATGCCCATTCATGGCTTGGTTCACAGTCCCATCGATTTTAAAAACAAAACAAGAACAGCACCCCATCGGTATTCATTTTTCTGGTTTTGGTTGTGTGTTGAGTTTCGAAACTATGGTGTCAAGTGGGTTGTGGTTGGCTTCTAGCCCTTAGCCTTGACTCATGCAACACCTTAGCATGTCTAGCATGGACCATGGTTAACCTCATAGCCATTTTATCCTTCATTTGACAGCAAAACGAGCTACACCCCCCACAGTTCAGCATGTGTTCTCGGGTGGGGCTTCGGGATTGTCGTAGGTGTTGGCTTGAATTGTGGTTGGCCTAGGGCCCTTAGCCATGGTTCAAACCATACCTTAGGATGTTGGTAAGAGGCTCTAGTTGGTGGTTCAAACCCAAATGGCCGATAGTCACAAAACGAAGCGACGAAAGCTGAAGAGCTGCTGCTGTATTTTATTGGACAGCAGGTTTGGCTTCGGTTCTGAGGCGTGTTTCGAGTTCTTGGTTGGCTTTTAGCCTATGGCCTTGGACGGGACAATACCTTATTGAGTTAGGAAGGTCATGTTTTTGGCCGTTAGTGATTTGGTTAAGTTAGAGGTCGTACGAGAATTTACGGTGCAATGTGCCAAAGTGACTCTCGAAAGAGCGTTTCATGATTTTGGCCTCCATGCACAATTTTCGTGTAGTAGTGCCCTACGGTCATGTTTTCCAGTATTTTAAGAGTATTTTAATCATGGCTAAATGATGGTTAGATGTTGGTTCAGGTTGGTACGAAGCCATGATTGAATACTAAGTTCGTTGGGCGTAATTGTCTCGTTTTTTGTTCGATTTTGAAGGGTTGGTCAAGTTAAGTTATTTGCATGTCCCTTATGTAAGAATTAGGTCGCAGCAAGTCTGGAAACGATCCAACTCATTCGGTAAAATAAAACAGGATATTTAATTATATTACGTGCATAAAATATAAAAGTTAATTTTTGAGATATATGTGATATTGCTAGTGGCCACCTCACGCTCATGGGATTGCAGCTTATGGGAGTATTACTTCACCCGGTGACCTACGACCGGTTCATGTTCATGTATGGGTACGGATATCCAGTCCAAGGGCTGTGATGATCTCTACCGCCCAGTATACTGTGGTTTAGTTTGATTAGACGATTCTTGTTATGTTATGTTACGTCACGTTATGGGCCACTCGCGTAGAACATATTCTCAACAGAAAATTATGATATGCTATTTTATGACAGGGCTCTATCGATCAAACATTTTACGTACGATTTTCAGTTATGCACGTATTTATAATTAATAATCACACGATTTCCATGTTTACGTTACGACACGATATTTTTAAGTTGCATGCGATTTTATTATATGCTTACTTGTTATTTCACGATATATGCATGCTGAGTCTTTAGACTCACTAGACTTGATTGTTGTAGGTACTGATGAGGTCGAGACCGAGGGCGGGGACCAGTGAGCTAGCTTGGGTTGGCAGTAGTAGGAACCCGAGGACCTCATTTTCAGCACTTACTATTTTTATTCCAAACTCAGTTTTTATTTTGTCGAATTATTTTAAGTTGTTATTCTGAAAACATTATTTACTTCCGCTGCTACTTTAAACATTGGATCTTTTCATCAGTATATTTTATGAATGAGGTATTTTATTTATTTAATGAGAAAATTTTAAATTTTTCCGCAAATTTTCAAATACAAAATAAAGGCTTCTACAATTTCATTCAGTGAATAGTAATTGGTAACATGGCCCCACGTAGTCCAAACGATTTTCATTCACGATTACACACAACGTACACACGTTTTTAACTCAATTCATCCTGGACTGACACATGTCCAAAAATTTGAACAGTCACCAACATAAGAAATGAACCCGCTTCATTTCAGTTCTTTACAAGCATTAAAACTTTCAAGAGCATATCAACACAGAGTCCTTTTCTCTTACGCAGATCCTCAAACAAATCAGAAATGGCAATCCAAGTTCCAGCCTACATTCTAAATATTATGTCAATTGATTCTGACTTCGTCCTCTCTGTTAAGGACGAAGCAGTTCAAAGTGTCTTTCTAAAGCTGGAAATAGCTGGTTTAAGGAAATTTCTTGGGTCATCTACTCAAGAAATTTATTCTAAAGAGATTCAGGATTTCTATGACAACGGCTTCATCTCGGCTGAAGGGAAGCACTTCCACTGTAAGCAAAAAGTTGCTGATTCTTGATGAAGAATCGTTTAGCATCATCTTCCAACTACCATCTGATGGCCTTTCTCACTTCTCTGAAGTGAAAGTTGCCGATGTGGAAGAGATGCCAACACTTTTATCTGCTGATGGGAGGAAGATAAAAGTTTCGGATTCCAAGAAGGAGCTAAAATATGAATATCAGTTGCTAACAGATTTAGTGGCCCAGGGTTTCTAGCTAAGGCAAGCTCTTTTGCTGCGGTCACCCTCAAGAAATTTTAAATAATGGCTCCTCTGGTGAATGGACGCAAGCTGAAATGGTCAACCATCTTGTTCAACATTTTAAAGAACATGGTTCAATCGACCAAACATTCCAAAGACTTTTGTTGTGCCGATCAGCTTCATTCTGAAGAATAGAGGTTTGGTGGATGACTCTTCTGAGAAGTCATCCAAAAATCAGGATTTTGGCAGATTCAAATAAAAGAATCTGATAGATATAAAACTGCTTTTAATGTTCCAATAGGATATTATGAATGGACAGTTATGCCCTTTGGTCTTAAAAATGCCCCTTCAGAATTTCAACAAATTATGAATGATATTTTTTATCGGTATAACAATTTTATAATCGTTTATATTGATGATATTTTAGTATTTTCAAATGGCATTGAAACACATTTTAAACATCTAGATATGTTTAAAATTATTGTTATACAAAATGGCCTTGTAATTTCCAAGTCTAAAATGATTTTGTTTCAAACAAATATTAGATTTCTTGGTCATATGATTGAAAAAGGAAAAATAATTCCTTTGCAAAGAAGTATAGAATTTGGTTCAAAATTTCTTGATATTATAACTGATAAAACTCAGTTACAAAGATTTTGAGGAAGTTTAAATTATATTTTTCCTTATATTAAAAATCTTACAAATGATTCAGCTATCATATATGATAGATTAAAGAAAAACCCTTCACCCCGGTCTGTTAAACATACTGAAGAAGTTAAAAATATAAAGGAAAAAGTTAAAAATCTTCTTTGTTTAATGATGGCTAATCCCCAATGGGATAAAATTGTCGAGACAAATGCTTCTGATATGGGTTTTGGAGGTATTTTAAAACAAATAGACCCCAAAACAAAACAAGAAAAATTAATTTGATTTTATTCTAGGAAATGGAATAATGCTCAAAAAAATTATTCGACAGTAGCAAAAGAAATTTTAGTTATTGTACGATGTATTTTAAAATTTCAAAATGATTTATATAATAAAAAGTTTATTATAAAAACTGATTGCAAATCTGCAAAATTTATGTTTTTAAAATATTTTAAACATGATGTGTCGAAGCAAATGTTTGCAAGATGGCAGTCATATTTAGCCCCTTTTGATTTTGAAATAATATACAAGAAAGGTGAAGATAATCACTTACCAGATTTTTTAACCCGAGAATATTTATCTTAATGTTTCTATTTATAGATATGAATTCTCGCGGACGAGGAGATTCCTCTTATAGAGGAAGAGGTAGTAGGGCAAAACCCCCTAATGTTATTGCCCGGCATGGTAAACAGAGGCTAATAGCCCAGAACCTATCTAGTTCATCTGCCAGTAATACTGAGCAAAATGAGTTATACAATGAATTTCAAGAATTCTTGAAACAGAAACAGAGAAGCAATACAGATTCTTAATATTAAGCATCATATGCTAACATCATTAAAGATGATGAAGGTGATTCCGCTCTTTATATAGAGACAAAACATCGCAAATTAATTCTTCTTATAGAATAAAAAGATACCCAATGGGAAAAAACTCCATGGACTATCATAGAAAAATATTTGACCAATACATCATATGTATATGGTTCTTACAAACAAAGAGAATTTTATAAAAATCTTCTATTATCCACAAAAAGTGTTGAAATAATTCATTTTTTCAGTAATACTCAACAGAAAGGAAGTTATAACTTCTCTAAGTTTATAATCAAAAAGATTATATCTATTGAAGAATGTGGTATATCTCCATTGGTGGAAAAAGAATTTTATTTCCAAAGTCATCATATGAATTTTAAATTTAACTTTTGGGATTATGTTGAGAGTTTTAATAAAACTCTATTTTATGAAAATGAGAAAAAAAAAAACATACATGGTTTTTAAAAATTTGTGAAAATGTTTTCCAGTATCCAATTCCTAATTGGTTTTTAATATGGTGGAAAATATTTGGTCCATCAGCAAAAATTTTGCCAGAGGTGTAACGCCCGGAAAATTTAAAGGTCCACGCGAACCACATGCATTTGAGTTATTAAATTCTTTGTATTTTAATTAAATGTTTTAATTGCATAAATTAATTATGTTGTGCATATTTACATGTTTAAAATATATTTTTCTACATTATTGCATTAAAATATATTTTTAAAGGTTATTGGAGTTGCGATCGAGGAACGGAGACCGATGGCTGAAAAAACGTAAAATGTTTTTATTAAATAATTGTTTTTAATTATTTAAAATATGATTGTGGGTTTTTCTTATTTTTGAAAATAAGGGGTTTTGAGGTGATTTTATACGCCGGGACGTAAATTTTATCGATGTTGATTTTTTAACAAAAATACGAACTTTTGACAACCCAGCTATTAAATTCACAACTAAAACTATTTTAATATTTTAATTAAATTTTAATTAAGACTGATGGGCCTAATTGGTAGGCTTATTAGACCTAAGCCTTGATTAGTAAATTAATTAGTACATAATATATCAAACCCTCCCTAATTTACAACACAAAACACACGGCCACTTTCAGAAATCGCACACCAATTCTCCAATTACACGACACAGCACATACCATATTTTGAGAAGAAAAAAATCAAGGAAAGCATCAATAATTGCTAGGAAAATCAAGCCAATCTTCAACGTTTTTTCGTGCATATATACGCAAAGGCACGCCATAATTCTTATTTTCTCATCAATCACACCCTAATATGCATTTAATTATGATTGGCATGAAAAACCAGTATCTCTTTTATTATTTTCGTTTTTATACACACACATGGGTTTAAAGCATGTTTTTGTGTCCCAAAACTTGTGTTATCTTTGCAAGAGGGGGCTGCCATGGTAGGTAACCTGGAGGGGATGTTTTTACACAATTTTATGGGTCTTAGAACACACGAGACATGCTGCAAACTAAATTGAATTGAGCTGGAACCGTAGGAAAATTCAGAAAGATAAAGTCGTGAGTTGCATGGTTTGTACAAAAATTCAAGGAACTTGGCTAGGGTGCATGGGGCTTAAGTGCTCGACCAGGTCAGGGTGTTGGGTCCTAAGGGACGTGGGTCAGAGTCAGGAAGGGTCCTAGCATGGCTAGGACTCCTTGGTTGCAGCCTAGGAGGAGTCTTTTAAAGCAAGGACTCCTCGCGCGCTGGTGGAGTACAGCAGCGAACAAGGGGCTCGCTGCAGGGGCTGGGGGCTCATGGTAGGTTCATCAGGGTCCCAGGGTCATGGGCAGGGGCTAGAGTGGCTGGGTCGCTGCTGGCTCGAGGAAACAATGGAAGCCGTGAGGGAGAGCAAGTTGCGCAGCTGGTGTTCTTTGATTCAGGTGCTTCGGGCTTGGGGTTCTGGTGGCTGGGTTGGTCTGGGATAGGTCTAGGCTCGGTCCTTAGGGTCCTAGGAGAGTGCTTGTGGGTCTGGTTCAAGAGGTGGCTCGGTGGTTGGGGCCCTAGCAACAAAAGACGTGGAAGTGCACTTGATGTGCAACTCGCGCGAGAGAGCAAGTTTCCAGAGTTGCTGTAAAAAGAGGCTCACGGCTGGCTTGGGGGCAAGCCAGGAGGGTCCTATAGGGTCTAAGGAAGATGTGTAAGGGCTGGTCTAGGGGCTAGAGTGGCGGGCTGGCTGCTGGCTCGAGAGAAAACAAGAAAACGTAAGGGAGGCATGTGCTGCGCGAGAAGTTGTTGTCATGGGCAGTGCTTCGGGCGCGAGTTCAATGGCTTGGGTTGGTCTGGGCGTTGTCCAGGGAGGGTTAGTGTCATGAGGGGTCGAGTGGTTAAGGCTGGGAGGTGTCCTAGTTGACAAGGTAACCTAATACACAAAGGATGCAAACTCACGCACACACATTCATACAAGTGGTCTACTGTCCAGCAAGTTTTTGAGCGGGCCAGGGCTAGTTTTTCGGGCAGGGCTTGGTCAGTAGGGTCTCTAGATGGGTTGGCTAGGTTTTGGCTCAAGGTGGCTCGGGCGTGGCTCGAGTAAATTAGGAGATGGCTCGGTGCGTTCGATAAAGGTTCAAAAACGAAAATTAAAAGACTAAAAATGAATCCACGTGTTCACGGGGGTAACTCATGACTTGGAAGGGTAGAATAAATACTAAAAATGCTATATTTAAAATTTGGGATCAAAATAACGAGTTTGGATTTAATCGGGATTTAATCGCCGCACGAAATGCTAATTAACGAATTAATTGAAAAGCTTATTTTTAAGCTTTATAAAATTATGAAAATTTAGGTTTAAGCATAAATAATTATTAAAAGGCTAAGTTTTTAGTTTGGGAATTTTATATTAAGATTTAGTTTAATTCGTGATTAAAACGCAGTAATACGTCGTATTTAAAGACTAATTTAAAAGTCCTCGATTTAAGCTAAATAAAAATATGATAAAATTCATGTAGGCTTAAATAATTATTTGGGACATGTTAGAGTCAATGGAATTAAGGAAAAGTAAAAAATGTGAAATTTTACTTCCAGGGGTAAAACGGTCTTTTTACACTTAGAAATTAGTAAACGTCATGACAGTGTCCTGAATGCTGTTTTATATGCTAATATGATTATTTTCAATGATTATGAATTTTTATATGATAATATGTCAATTTTAAATGTTTATGGAATTTTTATGTTTATGGATTTTATGTTTTAATTATGGACATTTAAAGGAAACGTTGAATGCTTGGTTTAAAAGAAAAACGTTACATGCATTTTTAAATTTTATAAAGTGATGAGAATATGAAACGTTGAAGGAAGTGAAGTAGTTGTGACTAATACGATGATATGTTGGAGATATCGTGAGGGTTATGGTCACAGTGGGAGCCCGACGATCGTATTTCCTCGGATACGGATACAAATACGAATACGAATATGTTAATACGTTGGCCAAGGCCCAGTTGACCGGTGAGAGTGTCGCTGGTGTCCCCGCCGCCCAGTACTATGGTTACATGTAGATGGATCCATCTCCCAACACGTAGACGTAGACGTAGATGAACACGAAAGTCACAATTAACGATATGAATTAAACGAAAAGGAAAAAAGAATACGTATATGTTGATGATAATATGAATATGAATATGTTAAGGATGACATGAACACGATTAAGAAAATGTTTATGAAAAGTTTATGGAGGATGTTTTTAAAGTTTATGCATACTGAAAATGTTTATGAAAAATGATTTTGTTTAAAGTTTCTGCATCTTCATGAAAACGATATTTTAAGTACAAGTATTTTTCACTGTTGCATGTGATTTTATACGTATTACTTGTTATCAAGATTATGGTGTCTTGAGTCTTTAAACTCACTAGGTGTGATTGATGCATGTGTTTATGATATTAATGTTATGGGAGGTCTTGATGGTTGACCTGACTGGACTGAAGGTGCACACGACTCGAGGACCAACGCTTCTAGCTTCCGCAATTATGTTTCTGATTTATGTTAAGGATTTTTACGACTTTTTAATTATGTTCCAGAGGTTTTTGGAGATATTATAGTATGGGCTGTATTTCTCAAATATATAGTTGGTTGTTTTATTTTAAAATGATGTCCAAAATATTTTATGTAATTTTTATGGTTCGGCCGATGCTAAGTGAGTTTGAAAAAAAATTCTAGCACGTTTTAAGCAAAAGAAAGGCAGACGTTTCAAGAGGTTTTTATAAAACCAATGAATACTTGGTTAAATGTTTCTCCATTTATTAAAAAATCATTTTCTGAATATTGGATCGATGGAAAGACTTTATGTCTGTTCTTTATGGAATTTAGAATTCCATGGATCTAGAGATGGTAACCAAAATTCGGTTACACCGATGAAGACATTCCTTGCATATGGAGGGTCAGTTCCCCAAAATTTTGAGACAAATTATTAAGAGATGATCCAGATAATGGCAAGCCTTATGGCTATGAAACTCTTCAAAAGATGGAGGAGAAAATTTCTTTATATCAGAAAGATTTTCATAATCAACAAGAAAAAGAGAAAGACTCCTATGAGTCCATTCAAGATACTAACTCAGAAATATTCTGATATTTATTCAAAAGAAAAAATGATTGAAATATACATTGAAGAAATGAAGAATGATCTTTATAAGAATATTGGATGTTCTGACTCCAAATCGGACAAATCAATGGCTTCCGAATCAAGTGAGAATCAATTCATCCATCTCATGCAAATGCAAGATGCACAAAACTCAGAGGAAGATATTCCTAATCTCTCGCATATCAGCGACATTTTTGAAAATTTAAAAAATTCTGTAAAAGATAATATTAAAGATGATTAGAATATTCATCTTTAATAAAGTTGATGGGATATCACAAGTTGGTGAAATATCACTACAATCAATGGAATATTACAAGTTGGTGGAATATCACTGTAGACTTTTTGAATTTTGTAACCATGTTATTGTTTGCTTTAATAAATCATTGTATTGTTTTTATTTTTAGTTGGAATCAGGGGTTTGATATCCGGCTCTTCCTATTATAAATCGATAGCTTTGTGTTCTTAGGAGGACACGGTCGAGTTTGCTCCCCTCTATTCTCTCTTATAAACAACACTTCTTAATAAAAGCTTCAATTTATTGAATCAAGGCTTCTTTACTGATTACAACTCTGTAAGTTTACTGTTATTTATTTTTTGTTTTTAATTTTTATATTTCATATATTAGCCTGAATGAAAGGCTAAATCATTTGTGCTAAATCATACTACCTTACTATGACATGATCTCTGTTTATTTGTAACTTGGAATTAAATTGAGATAATAAAAGATTTATTTAAATTTTTAGAATTTAATGAAATATACGAGTCTTTGGTTAGAACATACGGTAAAAAGATGAACCAGGAAATGATGAACACAAGGTTCGAGTAACCAAGAAATAATAAATTCATGTTGTAGCCCTTCAGCCTGCTTAGCCGAGAAATGGCGTTTAAGGCGTTTATGGGTGATTTTTATGAATTTATGTTTCAAGTTATCTCGGTAAAATCCTCTGTTGTTTAATTTCTTTGGTATATCTTTCATAAATCCTTTTATGTTTTGTAAAAAGTTCCAAATAAGAACCTTTTATTCATTATTATTCTGGAATTTAAATGTATCTTTTTCTTAGCTCAGTTTGAGTTGAAGATGGTATATAGGCTGGAAACCAATAACCTCCATGTGTGCGAAAGTCACTAAGGAAAAATTTGGTAAAACAACGCCTCGTATGATATTCAATTTGATTCCAAGCCTCAGATGGTATCAGAGCCATGGAAATAGTTTGGTTTATGATTTGGCACTTTTATTCAATGAATATTTTTGGTATGAAAGAAACTGTTCAAAACAGTTTAAATGAAGAATATGATTTACCTGAGAATTTAGATTTATTAAATAAATTGACTATTCTTAAAATAGAATCTAAAATGATCTATAAATTAGGAACATTAGAAAAAATTGGTTTTAAACAAGTAGTAAAAACTACCGAATCATCAGTACCTCTTCATAATGAAGAAATTGTTATTAGACTATTGAATAATAAAGATATTTTACCTTATAGGAAAAATTACAGATTTATTCATATAGGTTTAATACAAATTGTTTTTAGACCTTTAACTTTAGAAGGTTTACCAGAAAGCTTCATAGAAACTTTAAAATATGGTAGAAATTTAAATTGGAAACAATCCCTTATAGGAATAATTCAATCTAGTCCGGCACATGGTCCAGTATATTTTGATGTTTATCTCAATTTATCTTTATCTTTGTCTGATATAAATATTTTAGATTCTTTAACATTAAATGTTTAAACATATTGTTATAATTATACTCCTGGAACAGAAGTAATATGTATATGTTATCGTATTTATTATAAATCATTATTTACATTGAATCATATGTGTAAAAAAATAGATAAAAAATTAACTGAAACTATTCTTATAAAAACTAATTTTAATAGATCTAATATTACAACTCGTAGATCTATAAAATGGGAAGAAATTGAATTTCCAGAAAACTGGATAATTGAACAAATTGTTCCTATAAATCCTATAATAAAGAGAGATTTACAGCAAGTAATACAGAATAATGAAGGATCTGTTCAAATACAGTTCAACAATGAACAAAGAACATTATTACCCTCTTCTGTCTATGTTAGATCAAGATCTAGTCATTCTTTTATTTCACCTCTAGATTATATGGTGGATATTCCACAAACATCTAGAGCTTCTACTTCTCAAATAAGAGAAGAAATGGAATCTTCAGTAGAAGATTTAATTATTAATCGAAACAATATTAGTTTCTTATTTAGTTTGTATATGAACATCTAGTTTAATTTGACTAATAGCTAAAATAATTTTATCAATACGATCTTTAAGAAAACTATTTCTTCTCCTATTATCGTTAGATATAAATTTGTATAATTTTGTTTTTCAATTATCTGATTAATATGTTTAACAGTTATTTGTAACATATCATTATCAAATAATTTTGAAAAAAACAGTAAAATTTAAAACTTTATTATTTTTTTATATAATAAATGATTGTTGAGGAGGATAAACAGATCTTTGTATCTGTCCAGAAGGAAGTTTATAATTTCTTTCAAGAATAGAAATATAATCTATTATAAATGTTTTATAAAACTAAGGAACAAAATGTATTAATCTATTTTGATTTTTACAGTATTTATAAAATTCTATGACAATATATTAAAATTCTTCTTCAGAAAAACCTTTAAAATACCATTCTCTAAAAGATTCTCATTTGGATAAATAAAATTCTGCATTAATCCTTGCTCTAGCAAGAGATCGTTTAGTAAAATCAATTTTTGGTTTACTATCCATCAGATGCTAAAATTCATTTCTGAAATTGTGCAATAATATTAGGGGTTTTTCCCCTACTACCTCTTCCTCTATAAGAAGAATCTCCTCGTCCGCGAGAATTCGTATCTATAAATAGAAACATTAAGATAAATATTCTCGGGTTAAAAAATCTGGTAAGTGATTATCTTCACCTTTCTTGTATATTATTTCAAATTCAAAAGGGGCTAAATGTGCATGCCATCTTGCAAACATTTTCTTAGACGCATCATGTTTAAAATCTTTTAAAAACATAAATTTTGCAGATTTGCAATCAGTTTTTATAATAAACTTTTGATTATATAAATCATTTTGAAATTTTAAAATACATCGTACAATAGCTAAAATTTCTTTTGCTACTGTAGAATAATTTTTCTGGGCATTATTTCATTTCCCAGAATAAAATCGAATTAAATTTTCTTGTTTTGTTTTGGGGTCTATTTGTTTTAAAATAGCTCCAAAACCCATATCAGAAACATCTGTTTCAACAATTTTATCTCATTGGGGATTAGCCATCATTAAACAAGGAAGATTTTTAACTTTTTCCTTTATATTTTTTACTGTTTCAGTATGTTTAGCAGACCGACATGATGGGTTTTTCTTTAATATATCATATAAGATAGCTGAATCATTTGTAAGATTTTTAATATAAGGAAAAATATAATTTAAACTTCTTAAAAATCTGTGTAACTGAGTTTTATCAGTTATAATATCAGGAAATTTTGAACCAAATTCTATACTTCTTTGTATAGGAATTATTTTTCATTTTTCAATCATATGACCAAGAAATCTAATATTTGTTCGAAACAAAATCATTTTAGACTTGGAAATTTCAAGGCCATTTTGTAAAACAATATTTTTAAACATATCTAGATGTTTAAAATGTGTTTCAATGTCATTTGAAAATACTAAAATATCATCAACATAAACGATCACTACAAGAAAAAAGGCCTACGACAACTGTTTTTCCCCGTTGTCGTAGGCCTTTTAAAACCGTTGTTAGAATCCCTGTGGTTAAAGGGTGTGCTCAAAGACAACGGTGAAAAACCGTTGTCGTAGACGTCTAAAGACGACGGTGAAAAACCGTTGTCGTAGATATATAAAACCGTTGTTAAAGGTCTTGTGGTTAAAGAATTCGTTAAAAGACAACGGGTGTGGAAAACCGTCGCAAATTAATTCGCGACGGACATCATCCTTAACCGTCGCGAAAATTAGCGACGGTTGTAATTTAAACTGTCGCTAAATAGCGACGGTTTAATAAACCATCGCTACATTTAGCGACAGTGTTTTATAAACTTCGTCGCTAATTTTAGCGACGGTTTTGTATGCTTTCCGTCTCTAATTTATTCAGTAAAATAAAAAAAATTCACTTTTAATAATTTAATAAATATAAAAAAACTCACAATCTAATATGCAGACTATATTTTTTATTTATCGTCGAAAATTCTATATTTTTTATTTTAAAAATTTATTAAATTTTAAAGAGGAAATCGAAACTAAAATTGTGTAAGGGAGAAAAATTTAAGTGTTGTGAAGTGAAATGGTAGAAAATGGACTGAGGGTGAGGATATTTATAGACAGTTTGCGACAGTTTTGACTGTAACCGTCGCAATTCGCGACGGTTAATTTTCTAACTGTCGCCGATTTAAAATTAGCGACGCTTTTACATAAACTGTCGCTATATTTAGCGACGGATATTAGAAACCGTCGCTATATATAGCGACGGTTAGTTATAAACCGTCGCTGATTTTAGATCAGCGACGGTATTACCAAAATTGTCGCTATATTTAGCAACGGTTTAAAAACACCGTCGCTAAATTTAGCGACAGTTCTTTTAAAACCGTCGCTATATTTTCATCGGCGACGGTTTTAAGTAAAACCGTCGCTAAATTTGGCTACGGTTCTACTTTAACCGTCGCAAGATTTAAATTAGTGACGGTATAGTATAACCGTCGCTAATTTTAGCGACAGATTTAACTTAAACGGTCGCAGTTTAAAAAACCGTTGTCGAAGCTTGAAGAAAAACGCTAATAGACAACAGTTTAAAAACTGTTGTCGTAGCCCAAAAAAAAACGCTCATAGACAACGGTTTTTTCGTAGCCAAAAAAAAAACGCGTAGATATATCAAAGACAACGGTTTTAAAGAAACTGTTGTCTTTGAGCGGATTTTTTTCGGCTACGACAACGGTTTTTGTTAAAACCGTTGTTAAAAGTAAAAAGACAACGGTTTTAATAAAAACCGTTGTCTTTGTTGCGTTGTTAAAAATGAATTTTCTTGTAGTGGATTATAAAATTGCTATACTGATAAAAATATCATTCATAATTTGTTGAAATTCTGAAGGGACATTTTTAAGACCAAAGGGCATAACTGTCCATTCATAATATCCTATTGGAACATTAAAAGCAGTTTTATATCTATCAGATTCCTTTATTAGAATCTGCCAAAATCTTGATTTTTGGATGACTTCTTAGAAGAGTCTTCCACCAAACCTCTTTTCTTCAGAATGAAGCTGATCAGCACAACAAAAGTCTTTGGAATGTTTGGTCGATTGAACCATGTTCTTCAAAATGTTGAACGAGATGGTTGACCATTTCAGCTTGCGTCAATTCACCAGTGCAGCCATTATTTGAAATTTCTCGAGGGTGACAGCGGCAAAAGAGCCTGCCTTAGCTAGAACACCCTTGGCCACTATATCTGCTAGCAATTAATATTCATATTTTAGCTCTTTCTTGGAATCCGAAACTTTTATCTTCCTCCCATCAGCAGATAAAAGTGTTGGCATCTCTTCCACATCGGCAACTTTCACTTCAGAGAAGTGAGAAAGGCCATCAGATGGTAGTTGGAAGATGATGCTAAACGATTCTTCATCAAGAATCAGCAACTTTTTGCTTACAGTGGAAGTGCTTCCCTTCAGCCGAGATGAAGCCGTTGTCATAGAAATCCTGAATCTCTTTGGAATAAATTTCTTGAGTAAATGACCCAAGAAATTTCCTTAAATTATCTATTTCCAGCTTTAGAAAGACACTTCGAACTGCTTCGTCCTTAATAGAGAGGACGGAGTCAGAATCAATTGACATAGTATTTAGAATGTAGGCTAGAACTTGGCTTGCCATTTCTGATTTGTTTGAGGATCTGCATAAGAGAAAAGGACTCTGTGTTGATATGCTCTTGAAATTTGTAATGCTTGTAAAGAACTTAAATGAAGCGGGTTCATTTCTTATGTTGGTGACAGTTAAAATTTTTGGACATGTGTTAGTCCAGAATGAATTGAGTTAAAAACGTGTGTACGTTGTGTGTAATCGTGAATGAAAATCGTTTGGGCTACGTGGTCCATGTTACCAATTACTATTCACTGAATGAAACAATTAAATACGTAATTTTAACAGTCCCATCATTTAATATGCAATATTTATCGAATAATCAGTTAACTTACTTGATAAGATCAGTTAAGTCAATAGCTGAGTGATCAGTTGAGAGATGAATCGGTTCAGTTGAAGACTAACTGACGATTGTCTTATCAGCTAACTAATTTAAAACGATATTCCTTCTAAATAAATGCATATAAGTAAAAAAGTGTAAAAGAATCTCATCCTTGATAAATTAATTGCATTCTGTTGACTGATGTCTCTTCGTCTTCTTTTGTTTCTTCAGCTAGAGTCTTGTAACTGATGAAGGACTTTACTACTTGATGCTCATCAAGGAACAGAGAGTGCTAGAAATAATTGTTTTCTCATAGGGCTATAGAAGAATTGCCTACAGTGAGATGTCTAGTTGTAGAAGATTTTTTACTTCTTTCATGGAATAAGCTTGTTCTTGTTTAACAAGATGTTATTATTACTACTAGTTGAAGCAGTATTTTCCATTTGATCAATAATTGTAGATTTCAATATTGGATCCTTAATCATTTTAAGGAATTCTAAATTATTATTGTTAGTTAAAACGGTAATATTTAAATCCTGAAATTGAGACATAAGTTTATAAAACTCATCATTTTTATCAACAATATAGTTGATACAAGGTTTTCCTTATATACAATTATTACATTCTTCTATATCTGAAGTATTAAATTCAATTTCTAGAATTTCTTCTGATTCAAATGATTCTGAAGAATTCTCAGACTCACTATCAGAATTATTATTTGAATCCATTATTTTTTAAAATAATATTTCTTTTAAATTTTCATCTATATCTAAATTATTAATTTTATTTTTAGCCTAACATTGATCAGCATAATGTCTTGGTTTTTGCATTTTCTACAAATTATTAATTTATTTTTGTATTTTTCTGCTTTCCGTAAATCACCGCTCCTGGTTTTTGCATTTTCTACAAATTATTAATTTATTTTTGTATTTTTCTGCTTTCCGTAAATAACCGCTTTCTTTTTTTTTCTTCTTTTTCTCTTTTTTTCTTTCAGAAAAATGTCTTTTCTTTCTATAAAGTTTTCATCTTTATCTTTTATTTTCTTCTTACCTTTATTAGGTAGGTCCATACCAAATTGATCACAAAATTTACCTAATTGTTTTTTCTCAAATAAATTTTGTCTTTTAATTTGATTATTCAATTTTAATTCATTACAGAGAGCTAAACCCTCTTGAATACAAGTACTAATTAATTTTCCATAAGTGTAATTTTCATATGGAATATATATCATCTTTTCTTAATATTTTTCTGATTATTACAGTCTGGAATCTCATAAATTCGAGATAAAAATGTATCTTTATACCATCTAAAATCAGTAAGTGTTTCACATTTTAGATTACTTAATAAAGTACGAATTTGTTCACCATTATCAGTTAATATACCAGTAAAATGTTCAATCATTGTCATTATTAATGAATATATTGTATTTTATAATTGAATGTTATTTTCAATTTTTATTGAGTGTAAAATATCATCTTTTTGGGATTGATTTAAATAATTATCCACCAACCTTTAAGTTGACCAGTAAATCCTGCTATAATTATTCTAGCAATATTTTTATCATTATTGCCTGAAGTTTTACACACAGTGCTAAACATAAGCTTTCTGTGAGCAGTATTATAAATTTGTTTGTCACTAAAACTGTGAGCAGTATTATAAATTTGTTTGTCACTAAAACCATCAATATTCCATTCATAAATATTTTTCCCATTATAACTATTAGAGAAAATATATTCTTGTTCTTCAACAAGAACATCCATTGGAGTAGGTCTATCATAATAATATTTAGTTTGGGTAGGTTTATCTGCTCATATTATTTTATTAATTTCTTCATTAGAGAGATTATTATTTTTATCAAACTCTTCATTAAGAGTGTTTAAATTAAAATTTTTAAATTTTTCTTCTAATAATTTTTCTATGTCAGAAACAAAATATTTAAATTTAAAATCTTTTATATCTGGAGGGGATTGAATAGAGGAAGTTGCAATAGAAATAATATTAGTTTCTTCTTTAGTTTGTATATGAACATCTGGTTTAATCTGATTAATAGCTAAAATAATTTTATCAATACGATCTTTAAGAGAAACTATTTCTTCTCCTGTTATCGTAAGATATAAATTTGTATAATTTTATTTTTCAATTATCTGATTAATATGTTTAACAGTTGTTTGTAACATATCATTATCAAATAATTTTGAAAAAGCAGTAAAATTTAAAACTTCATTATTTTTTTCTATAATAAAATATTGTTGAGGAGGATAAACAGATCTTCGTATCTATCCAGAAGAAAGATTATAATTTCTTTCAAGAATAGAAATATAATCTATTATAATTTTTTTAAAAAACCAAAGAACAAAATGTATTAATCTATTTTGATTTTCACAGTATTTATAAAATTCTGTGACAATATATTCAAATTCTTCTTCAGAGAAACTTTTAAAATATCATTCTTTAAAAGATTCTCATTTTGGTAAATAAAATTCTGCATTGATCATTGCTCTAGCAAGAGATCCTTTAGTAAAATCAATTTTTGTTTATTTTCCGTTAAATACTAAAATTCATTTCTGAAACTTTATCAGTTTCTCTAACTTTTTGAAAATTACTTCAATGAACAATATTTTTTTGATTAATAATTAAATCTTCTACTGAAGATTCCATTTCTTCTCTTATTTGAGAAGTAGAAGCTCTAGATGTTTATGGAATATCCACCATATAATCTAGAGGTGAAATAAAAGAATGACTAGATCTTGATCTAGCATAGACAGAAGAGGGTAATAATCTTCTTTGTTCATCACTGAATAGTATTTGAACATATAATTCATTATTCTGTATTACTTGCTGTAAATCTCTATTTATTATAGGATTTCTATGAACAACTTGTTCAATTATCCAGTTATCTGAAAATTCAATTTCTTCACATTTTATAGATCTACGAGTAGTAATATTAGATGTATTAAAATTAGTTTCTATAAGAATAGTTTCATTTAATTTTTTGTCTATTCTTTTACACATAGGATTCAATGTAAATAACGATTTATAATAAATACGATAACATAGACATATTACTTCTGTTCCAGGAGTATAATTATAACAATGTGTTTTGACATTTTATGTTAGAAGGTGTTAGACTTAAATTATGGCGATGAGAATCAAAACCAGCAGGTCATTAGTTAAAATCAGCAGGCTATATAAAAGCAGAAGTCTTCATCTCACTAAACCAGAAGCAGAACTAAGCTTCAACGGGTTAGAAAACCAGAAGCAGAACTAAGTCTAAACTAGAGTAACTTAACGTCTTTTGTGCAAACGGAACTAATCTTAAATGTTACCGTTACTTTACCTAGTACTAGCATTAATTGCACCATTAATGTTGTACGAAGTTATTTATTACTACTTACCAGTTTTAGTATGAAAACAAGACTGACTGTATCAAAGCTTTCTGCAGGACCCTTTTCAAGTATTAAAGCTGATTTTATCAGAAGTCTGAGAAGCCGTTTTGTTTATAGACTTTGGAATCAAGACTTCTATAAATACACAAGATCAACGACGTTTATACGTTACCCCACCTGAAATCAACAAAGAACACATTCTCTATTATACAAACGTCGATTTGAGCACTCAGAACTACTTATCTTATTCAAGCTCAATATACAGAAAAGTAGCACACGCTTCATAGCATATATCTGATCTGTTGAGATCATCTTGTGCTGCTGTTTCTCACACTCTCCAAGTTATTCACATTACTCATATCTTGTTAAGAAGAGTTTGTAATCTGGAAAAGAGTCTTTTCTAGAACCTTGTTGTAATCATTTACATTGTGTTGTGAAGATAAGAGTTTCAATAGGCAAAGGGTAAGTCCTGCTGAAGTGGGTGTGTACAAGTGTTATACTGTAAAATCCAAAGTCTTTTAGTGATACCTTCTGGAAACATAAGAAGGGGAGACGTAGAAGAATTTATCTTCCAACTTGCAGAAACAACCATTGTCTACTGCCTACTGTTTTTATCATTTTCACCCCTCAAACCATCAGATCGTTTCCGCACTATTTTGTGATTTGTTGGTTATATATTTGAACATGATCAGCTACAATCTCTAACAGGATTTTAGCACCCTTTGAAAAAGAGATCAACAAATGAGAGAGTTTATTTACCCCCTCTAAACTCTTTATCGATCCCCAACAAGTAGTATCAGAGCAGGCTATTCTTTTACTGAAAATTTATAACACATATGGCACATTTCAGCAAAGTTCCTATGTTCTCAAAAGAAGATTTTGACGACTGGAAGATCAAGATGCAAGCTCATCTTGCAGCTCAAGATGATGACATGTGGTTTGTCATCACAGATGGTCCCCTGAAGATTTTAAAGCATAATACAGCTGTAGCTGTTATTGATGGTGCTCCTCATATGGTTGAAAAGCACATGAGTGAATGGACCAGCGAGAAAAAAGAAATCTAATCTTGATAATGTTGCGAAGGACATTCTATACAAAACCATCGACAAAAATACTTTCAGTAAGATTAAGATGTGCTCTACTGCAAAGGAAATTTGGGAGAAACTCATTCAAATCTGTGAAAGAAATGAGTAGACCAAAGAAAATAAGTTATCTGTGGCTATGCAAAATTTTGAAAATATCAAAATGAAAGCCGGAGAAACTCTAAGTGAGTTTGATGAATGTTTCAACTGTTTGGTTAATGAACTGGTAGCTCTGGGTAAAGAGCACAGCAACAGAGAAATAGCACTCAAAGTAATGAGAGCTCTACCCAGAGAATGGGATGTAAAAACTATGGCTATAAGACTATCTAAAGATCTGAACAAGATGGAACTGCATGACTTGTTTGCAGACTTAAAAGCCTATGAGTTTGAACTGGAACTGAGAAGTGGAGAAGAGCCCTCGTCAAATCAACCTACCAAGGCTCTTGCTGCTACTGCTACTGCTCCTGCTGTAGTTGCTCCAAGTGCATCACCTATTACAACTACTGAAAGCACATCTGACAGGACTGCTGAACAGATCAGCAATGATGCAATATCATTATTTGTGAAGAAATTTTCCAGATTCATGAAGAAGAATCACAGAGCTTACAAGAATCCTAACCGGGATTTCAAGAAGGAATCACCATCTGGTGATATGGCGTGTTTTAACTGTGGAAAGATTGGTCACTTTATTGTTGATTGCCCGAAGCCCAAGAGGGATGACCAGAAGAAGGAGTACAAGCGGAATGACAAGAAGTCCAGAAGAGATCGCAAAGACATGATTGCTGATGAAAACAAATCCAAGTGGACGGATTCTAGCTCTGAGTCTTCTGACTCAGATGATCATTCCAGCGACAGCGATGCAGAAGAAGTCAAATGCCTCATGGCAGACACTGAATCAACCTCGACATCTGGAGAGGTATTCAATTTTGACTCTAATGAATTTACACGAACTGATTTGGTTAATGCACTGCATGACATGGTGGAAGAGTACTCAAGACTTTTTCAATCATTCGAGGAAGTTAAGACTGAAAATAAAAACTTAAAAAATCAAATCAGTAAGTTTACTTGCTTGCAAGAAAACAGCTGTAGTGATCTAAAAGTTGAGATAAGTAAGTTGAAAACTGAGAATGAAAAAGAAAATACAGAATACCAGACAATGAGATCTGAAAATCAGAAGCTATCACTACTGGTAAATGCATGGAACAAGTCTTCTGTTTCTTTGGAGAAGATGCAGGAGTTACAGAAACAATCTGGAGACAAGAGTGGTCTCGGTTTCAGTAACAATGAAAGCACTTCAGAAACTAGTACGAATCCAATACTGGATATGAACAAAGGGAAATTCATTCACTTTGTTAAGTCCAGTGTGGTACATGAACCTGTAATACCGACTGTTCAAGTTAAAAAGTTTGTAAATAAGATGGACAGAAGAAACCATTATGGTCTGGGTTATGTTAAACTTAAGAGTAGATTTCATCAGAGCGCTAGATCCAGTAGAGGATTCAACTCAGGAGGACTTTCTTCTATGAAGGTTAAAAACTACCAGTACTATAATAGTAGACAGGTTCAGAAGAGATACAGACCAGACAACAAGAATAAAATGAAAGAACAACATTTTAGAATTACTGTTAGAAATAATAGACCTTCTGTCGCACACACCTCTGTGGATACCCGAAGTACAAAACCACCAAGAATTGTACAAATGTGGGTTTCTAAGGGACTGATAAGGCTTGGACCCAAATAGATTGTGTACCAGTTACTAAAATTTGTGTTTGCAGAAACATGAAAAGAAAGCCAAGATCAGCAGCTCTATATGGTATCTGGATAGTGGATGTTCCAGACATATGACTAGACAAAAGAATTTTCTAACAGAAGTAATGAGTTGTAATGGACCAAAGATAACTTTTGGAGACAACTCCAAAGGTAAAACCGTGGGTAATGGTAAGATTATTCATGGTAACATCATTTTAAATGACGTGCTCTTAGTTGAGAATCTTTGTTATAATTTAATCAATATTAGTCAACTGTGTGATTAGGGTTATTCAGTAGCTTTTCAGAAGCACATATGCACAGTTAAAAATGCTGATGAATCTACTGTACTAACTGGAAAAGGAGAAGGCAACACATACAAAGTTTCATGCAATGAGGATCATGTTAATATTCTTACATGTTTAGTTGCATCTCATAATGATAAACATTGGCTATGGCACAAGAGATTGAATCACCTGAACTTCAAGTCTATCAATAATCTGAAAAAGCAGAACTTAGTTGATGGTTTGCCTGATATTAATTTTGTTAAGAATTATGTATGTTCTGCATGTCAACTTGGTAAGCAGGTGATATCTAGTTTCAAGAATAAAGGTAGTAAATCAACTTCAAGGTGTTTGGAATTATTACATATGGACTTGTTTGGTCCAATCCCTATCACGAGCTTAGGAGGAATAAAATATACTCTTGTTGTTGTTGATAATTTTTCTAGATTTACTTGGGTAATATTTCTTGCTGGAAAATATCAAACCAGTAGCCTCATGATCAAGCTTCTAAAAAAGATTCAAAATGAAAAATCAGTTTCCATCATAAAAATCAGAAGTGATCGGGGCACTGAATTTACTAACAAAGTTCTTGAGTTATATTTGGATGAACATGGTTTTCATCATGAATATTCAGCTGCCAGAACGCCTCAACAAAATGGAGTGGCTGAAAGGAGGAACAGAACTCTTAAAGAAGCTGCTAGAACAATGCTAGCAGATGCAGATATCTCTCAGCGCTTCTGGGCAGAAGCAATCAACACAGCTTGCTATACGCAAAACAGAACCATGATCAACAAAAGACACAATCAGACTCCTTATGAGATATGGAAAGGGAGTAAGCCTAATGTATCTTATTTTCATGTGTTTGGCTGCAGATGCTTTGTGAACAACAATGGTAAAAAATTATTTGTCTGCATTTGACTCAAAATCAGATGCTGGAATTTTTCTTGGATATTCAGCAGTAAGCAAAGCCTTCAGAATTTTTAACAATAGAACTCTTAATGTTGAAGAATCTATTCATGTTGTTTTTGATGAAGATAGTAGTGCTCCTGAAACTTTTAACATTTCAAATCTAAGTAACATGATAGACAGGATTCATCTGGAACTGGATAGTGAAGATGATGCAGTACCTAGTGTCAAAGACGTTCAAAATCCAGAACCAGACACTCCTCTGGTAGAACAAATTGTTCAGACACAGGATATACCAGAACCAGAAGTGAACATTCCAGAACCTTCTACTGCTTTACCTGAGCATGACCAAAATTGCTCAAATCAGGAAGAATTCCCTTTAAACCATTTTATTTGGAGAAAATCTCATCCTCCATCTTTGGTTATTGGTAATCCAGCAGCACCATTAAGAACCAGAAGACAAATGATTAATGAATAAATGCATACTGCTTTTATTTCTTAGGTTGAGCCTAAGAAGATTGAAGAAGCTCTTTTGGATCCTAGTTAGATTGAAGCAATGCAAGAAGAGCTAAATCAATTTAAAAGAAATGAAGTGTGGTTTCTTGTATCTAGGCCAACTCATCAAGGAGTCATTGGAACTCGGTTGGTATTCAGAAACAAGTTGAATGAAGAAGGCAATGTAATCAGAAATAAAGCAAGACTTGTGGCTCAAGGTTATAGACAAGAAGAAGGAATAGACTATGATGAGACCTTTGCACCAGTAGCAAGGCTTGAAGCTATCAGAATATTCTTAGCCTTTGCTGCCTTCAAGATTTTTAAAGTCTATCAGATGGATGTGAAGAGTGCTTTCCTAAACGGACTACTGCAAGAAGAAGTTTACGTCGAACAACCTCCAGGGTTTTATTGATCATTTCTTACCTCATCATGTCTTTAAATTACATAAAGCACTGTATGGTTTGAAACAGGCACCTAGAGCTTGGTATGGCACTCTCTCACAATTCCTTGTTAATCATGAGTTCACCATTGGCACGGTAGATAAGACTTTATTCACATTTGTTAAGAATAAGCACATTTTGTTAGTTCAAATTTATGTTGATGACATTATCTTTGGGTCAACTAACCCAAAATTATGTGAAAAGTTTGCTAAGATGATGCATGATCAATTTGAGATGAGTATGATGGGAGAATTAACATTCTTCCTAGGACTGCAAATCAAGCAACTGGATATAGGAATCTTCATAAATCAGGCTAAATATACAAAAGAACTACTGAAAAAGTTTGGCATGGAAAAATGCTTTGCTGCTTCTACTCCAATGAGCTCATCTACTAAACTTGATAAAGATGAGAGTGGAATCTCAGTAGAGGTAACTCAGTATCGTGGTCTTATTGGCTCATTGTTATACCTTACTTCCAGTAGACCTGATATTATGTTTGTTGTTTGTATTTGTGCAAGATTTCAGTCTAACCCTAAGCAATCACATTTTATTACTGCTAAGCGTATTCTGAAATACCTTAAGGGTACTCAAAATGTCGGCTTATGGTATCCCAAGGATTCATCGTTCAATCTTATTGGATATTCAGATGCTGACTATGCAGGTTGTAAACTGGATAGAAAAAGCACAAGTGGTTTTTGTCAATTTCTTGGTGATAGGTTGATATCCTAGTTCAGTAAAAAGTAGACTTCCATAGCTACATCTATTGCAGAAGCAGAATATCTTGCTGCTGGAAGTTGCTGCTCTCAATTACTTTGGATACAGCAACATCTAAAGGACTATGAAGTTCAAGCTTCTGAATCACCCATCTTCTATGACAATACAAGTACTATTGCAATCACTCAAAATCCAGTACTTCATTCCAAAACGAAGCACATAGGTATCAGACAACATTTCATTAGAAATCATTTGCAGAAGAAGGACATTCTTCTGGAATATGTCCCTACTGATCAACAAGCAGCAGACATATTTACGAAACCTCTGCCTGAGAATAAGTTTTCTTATTTTCGAAATATACTTGGCTTAATCGACTTAAATTGAGTTTATTGTTATTATTTTGTTATATGTTATTCAACTAACAATCAGCTTTCTTGCAGAAAAATAAAGAGACGATAATGAATTGGAATCAATATTTCATTTGGAATAAAATCGATACCATGTTACATTAGCCAATTCCGAACCTACAGAATCCTGCCACTCAGTTATCTACTTATTCAGTTCATGGATTCGAAGACTAGTGAAGGATTCAGCAGTGGAGATCTTATTTAGCTGATGTCATTCTTTCCACAGCATCACATGCAGTAGAACTTGATCAGTGGCTAGCTCTGTAACATGATTGACGTCAAATTGCTGTTTGTACTTCCTTGCTACTGCTCTTTGTGCGCAAGTAGAAGCCAATCCAGTACTTCATTCCAGAACGAAGCACATAGATATCAGACAACATTTCATTAGAGATCATTTGCAGAAGAAGGACATTCGTCTGGAATATGTCCCTACTGATCAACAAGCAGCAGACATATTTACGAAACCTCTGCCTGAGAATAAGTTTTCTTATTTTCGAAATATAATTGGCTTAATCGACTTAACTTGACTTTATTGTTATTATTTTGTTATATGTTATTCAAATAACAATCAGCTTTCTTGCAGAAAAATAAAGAGACGATAATGAATTGGAATCAATATTTCATTTGGAATAAAATCGATACCATGTTACATTAGCCAATTCCGAACCTACAGAATCCTGCCACTCAATTATCCAATTATTCAGTTCATGGATTCGAAGACTAGTGAAGGATTCAGCAGTGAAGATCTTATTTAGCTGATGTCATTCTTTCCACAGCATCACATGCAGCAGAACTTGATCAGTGGCTAGCTCTGTAACATGATTGACGTCAAATTGCTGTTTGTACTTCCTTGCTACTGCTCTTTGTGCGCATGTAGAAGCCAAACCATGTTGATTCATACTCTGGAGATCTTGAACCTTGAACCATGAAGACATGACCTTTACTGTAAGGTCCAAAATTAAGACGTAATCCAACGGCATGCAAATCTAGGAATTCTGAAAAAAAATTGTTAATTAAATTATTTTAATTGCTTAATTGATTATGTGATATGCATGATTATATGTTAAATAGGATTTTATTGTCATTATGCATAAAAAATTGTATTTTTTTAAGGATTAATCAAGTTGCGATCGAAGAACGGAGACCGGGGGCTGAATAACGAAAAATGTTTTTATTAAATAATTATTTTAAATTATTTAAAATATGATGGTGGGTTTTTAGTATTTTTGAAAATGAGGGGTTTTGAGATGATTTAATACGTCGGGAAGTAATTTTTATCGGTGTTGGTTTTTCAACAAAAATACAAACTTTTTTTTTGACAACCCGACTATTTAATTTAGAAACTATTTTTACCAAAATCATTTTAATGTTTTAATTAAGTCCTAATCTAGCTTTATTGGGCCTAATTGATGCTTGATAGGCTTAAGGCCTAATTAGTTGATTTTTATGTATTTAATAAGTAATTCCCACCCCAAACCCCAACACCCATTCGACCAACTCTCTCACGCCACTTTAAGTATTTTGTGCCATCAAAACTCTTCCAAACACTTGAGAAAACACACGGCACACACATAAATTTTGAGAAGAAACCTTCGGTGAAAGCTAAGGGAGTTTATAGCCACGGTTCTCGTCCATTCTTCGCAATCGTCAACAAGTTTTCGTGCGTTAAATACGCAAGGGCACGCCTATTCCTTTCTTCAAACCATCAACACATCATATTCTCTGTTTATGCATGAAAATNATATATAGCGACGGTTGTAGGCCAAACCGTCGCTATTTTTAATTTCCCGACGGTTTACATATAACCGTCGCTAACGATAGCGATGGTTTCAGCAAATCCGTCGCTAAATACGTTTTACATCACCTTTTCTACAACAGTTTAAGAAAACCGTTGTCAATTGTCAAAAAAACACGCTAATAGACAACGTTTTTATAAACTGTTGTCTTTGACCCTAAAAAACGCTCAAAAGACAACGGTTTTACAAAACCGTTGTCTTTTACCCTAAAAACCGTTGTCTTTGACACCTAAAAGACAACGGTTTTTAGTCTTTTGTTTAAAAAACACACCTACGACAACGATTTTCACTAAAACCGTTGTCGTATGCTTTTTGACAACGGTTTTAGTGAAAACCGTTGTCGTAGGTGTGTTGTTAATGGTGATTTTTCTTGTAGTGGTTCTTCGACGTCGTCAACGAATAATCGTGCGTTAATTACGCAAAGGCACGCCTATTCCTTTCTTCAAACCATCAACACATCATATTATCTTTTTATGCATGAAAAGTTTACAAAAACATGACACACGTTTTGAATTTTCGGTTGATGCATGTATCATGAACTTTTCGAGTATGAATTTCAATCCAAATTGTGTTGTTTTGTGCATAAAGGGGCTTCCATGTCTAGGATATGTTAAGGTATAGTTTTATATGAGTTTTAGACACCTAAAACACCACCCAAATCATCACATACGAATCTGCATGCAATTTGTATCAAGTTACTGTCTTGGAACCAAAAAGGGTTCGGTCCTTGGGTTTCAGAGGCTAGGGCTCGGTTGGTTGGTTCCAGGGGTTGGCTAAGGTCACCAGGGAGTCTAGGGCAGAGTCATAGCAAAGCTAGGACTCGAACAAAGGGGCTGGGAGGAGTCCTTGACAGCAAGGACTCCTACCCGAGAAAGCCGAGAGTGGCGCGCAGGGGTCTTGCTTCGTGCGGGCTTTGGGGCGTGGTCCAAGGGGCCAGGGCTGGGTTGAGTCAAGTCCGTAGGGTCCTTAGAAGATGCACATCACGTTGGTTCAGGGGTTGGGGGCGTTGGTAGAGTCCTAGGAGCTTGAACAAGAGTCCTTGTCCAACAAGGAACTCTCGGCCAGATTAGGGGGAACTTGGCAGGGTGCGGTTTTGTGGTTGGGCTGGGGTTCTTAGTGGTTTAAGGGTCCATTAGGCTAATTTATGGTGTTGGTCAAGTTTTGGTTCAACATGGTTCGGGGGTAACTCGTGAAAATCGAAAGTTGTCTCGGGGTCGAAATTCATGTGTCAATTAGGGTTTTTAAAATAAGAAAAATAGGAAAACGGCTCACGGGGGTCGAGTCGTGGTCCATAAGGGGTAAAATAATATAAAAAGACTAAATTTAGAATTTAGGAATTTTATATTGAAGTTTGGGATTTTTCGGAATTAAAACGTCTTCGAAACGTCTAATTACGAATTAATTAAAAAGTCTAGTTTTTAAGTTAAATAAAATTATGAGAATTTTAATTTAAGCTTAAATAATTATTTGAGACATGTTAGAGTCAAAGAAATCAAGAAAAAGTCAAAAACGTAAAATGACAAGTCCAGGGTTAAAACGGTCTTTTTACACCGGAAAATTAGTAAATGTCATGGCAGTGTCCTAAATGCTATTGTACATGATAAAATGATTATTTTCAATGATTATGAATGGTTATGGATTTTTATATGTTAAATCATGATTTTTAAATGTTCATTTATTTTTATGGTTAAATTAATTGGACATCTAAAATATATGTTGCATGCTTGGTTTCAAAAATAAAAACGATACGTATATGAATGATTTTTATTAAGTGATGATGACATGTTGAAGGATGTGAAGGGATTGTGACTAACACGATGATATGTTGGAGATATCGTGAGGGTTATGGTCCCAGTGGGAGCCCGACGATCGTATTTCCTTGGATACAGATATGTTTATGTATATGATGATATGTTAATACGTAAGGCCAAGGCCCAGTTGACCGGTGAGAGTGTCGCTGGTGTCTCCGCCGCCCAGTACTGTGGTTACATGTAGATGGATCCATCGCCCAACACGTATATGAAAGTCACAATCAACGATCTGAATTGAACAAAACACGTATATGAACATGAACATGAATATGTATATGATGATATGTATATGCTTATGATGATACGAAAATGTATATGATCTTACACGTTTATGAAAATGTTTGTGTTAAAGTTAATGCTTTATGATGAAAACGATATTTTAAGTACAAGTAATTTTCACTGTTGTATGTGACATGTATTACGTATTACTCGTTATCAAGGATATGCGTGTAGAGACTTTAGACTTACTAGGTGTGTTGATGCAGGTGATATTAATGAATATGATGTTGGAGGCCTTGAGGGGTGATCTTGCTGGACTGTCGGTGCACAAAACCCGAGGACCAGCGCTTCTAATTCCGCATTTAAGTTTTGATTTTAAGTTAAAGATTTTTACGACATTTTACTTATGCTTTTGAGAGATTTAGTATGGGCTACACTTTTCAACAATTATTGCTTTTTAGGTTGGTAAAACGTTTGACGATTTTATGCTTTAAAATATTTTCCTTTGGATTTTTCAAGTACTAGTTGGATGTTTTATTTTAAAAATGGAGCAAAGGTATTTTTGGTATATGTATATGGAAAGGTCGAAAATTTGAGGGTTTTAAAAAAAAAATTTCTAGTACTTTTTAAGAAAACGAATAAGCAGACGTTTCATTTACCTAGACATATTCCTCAATAGTCTTCTTCAGATTTTCCAGATGAGGAAACATTTCATCTGTGACAATGACATGCGTACTGCTACAGGCATCAGAATTGCTTGAACTAGACATATCGAATTGTTATTATCTGACATTTTTGTTGTCTTATTTATTGACAAGCGACTCTTAATGTTGAAGAAGTTGAAGAGTCTCAAGTCAACCGAAACGTCTTTTGGTTCTTCTGTTTTACCCAGACTAAGTTTCTCTTATCCTTTTTTTTATATCATTCAATGAAAGTAGTAGATAAAAAAAATATGACAAAATGAGATTTTCATTCATAAAACCAGATGCATTACATTGTGTTTATCTACTACATTTGTTGATATCAGCAGTTGGAGGTACTTCAGTAGCACTGAGTACTTCAACATGAATCTAACTAAAGACTGCTGGAATCCCCTCTCTTTGCATGGTCATGATTTGTGAAAGGGATGATTCCGCAGCTTAGTCCTAATAGTTTTGAACAATCTAACTGATTGTTCAGATTATATGCCAAAGAATTTCTTCCAAGCCTTCATATCTTGAAAAAGGATGTCTTCAAACATCTGCTTACGAGACGCCGGAAGTTGCCTTTGGAACTCCTCTGCTTATTTAGTCTCTAGAGAAGACTACGAGATAATGTTTGAACTACCCATTTGTTTTGATTTGATAAAAGAATAAATGACTCAGTTTGTAAACTTGCAGGTATTTATAGAGTTTTGGGAAGCTTAAGAGACGGCTATCTGTTTACACGAATATCAAGAATCCTCTTTCATTCCCTCAGATATCGTATCTCCGCATTTATTAATTGCATTAATTTAGGGAAAACTGTATCGTCCTCTGACTTTTATTTTCATGTTCTGTCAGAAGCATAATAGAGTTTTGTCTTTTCGATAAAACAAGGTGTCTACTGGCTTTTGTCAAGTTGCTGAAAATACTTAAGTACTTTATGACTTCCAGTAGATATCATAAAACGACAAATCCCCTTCTGGTTATTTTTAGTAACCCATTGGACAGCCCGCTCTTTTCATGGATTTTGAAAATTAGCTTTTCTGACACTCTGCATAACTTTTCAAATACTCAACCGTAAACATATTGACATGTGTCCTTGTGTTTACACTGACGGCTGTACATTTTGAATATTAACCGGCTCTTATTTTCATTTCACCTTTACGATTCCAGACTTTTGCTTTCTAGCTACTGGTTTCTCTCGTATTTTTCATTGTATAATATACTTCGAAGTTATCTTACTTACAGGAGAAGAAATGGCTGGAGCTTACAATCTCAATGCCTATCAAGTCAGCTTTGCATCAGTGCTTACCATCAAAGATGAAGAACTTGTTCAAATGTTTAAACTGTTGAGAAATCAGGTCTTAGAAAGTTTCTGGAAGCACCTTCTATTATTTATAAGACCGCACTTCTGGAATTCTTTGCCAAAGCAACTGCTATTATTTATAAGACCGCACTTCTGGAATTCTTTGCCAAAGCAACTGTTCAAGAAGGGAAGATCATTCATTCCCAGGGAGAGGCATCTATTTCCATTGATGTTGCACTACTTGGATCAACTTTCTTTCCCCCATTCTTAGGTACCTCTGAATTGTCAGGCATTACAGAGGAAGAAATGTCGATTGCTCTTTCTACTTTCTCAGCTTCTAGAGATGAACTCTCTCTTTCTTGTTTCAAGAAGCTTCTGAAAATGGAGTACCAAGTGCTCGCTGACATCGTAGCGAAGGCACTCCTTGTCAAAAATGGTACTTTTGACCGATTAACCAAGGAGAAGGTTCAGGTGATGGTGGCAATCACCTCGGATATTAAGGTGGATTGGAGTCGGTTTCTGTTCAAGGTCATGAAGGAAATGATTTTACGGAAGAGTACTGGTTTTGCTGTTCAGATTAGCCTGATGCTGAAGGATGTTGTTTTCCGTTCACTACTGAACATGATGCTTCTTCTGTGACTATGGCTGATGCTGATAACGTGCTTGCTCTTCGGCCTATGCCAAATGTAGCTGAATTTATTACAATGAAAAAGGAGATTGGGGATGCCCAAGCCGAGGGCCAAGTTCCTCAGAAGAAAATCAAGAGGAAGAGAGTGATTGTTTTGACTGATTCAGATAAAACAATATCTGGAGAATCGGCTGCACCTACTCAAGCTTTTCTCCCAGAAGCAACTCCGAGAAAAAAGAAACCCAGAACTACCATCCGCATCAAGAAAACAACAGTCATTCCTGATTTGGATATTGTCCCTTCGAAACAAGTATTTCCAGAAGCCAACCCATCCAAACCAAAATCTGTTTCCTTTACAGATCCAGCACCTGTTCTTGATTCATCAACATCAACTTCAGTGCCTACTTTCAGGCTTGCTACTGGAGTTTTCATTCGAAAATCATTAGTCGGATCCTCCATTACTCGGTTTGTTCTGCCTATTCTTACAAGAAAAGGAAAGAGGACGTTGTTTGAAGAGCCCCAAGCTCAACGCACCAAGTCCACAGTGCAAACTGACATTGAACTTCACCTTGAAGAAATTGAAAAATCTGCCAAAGAAGATATGTCATTCTTTGATGAATGGCTGAAGGTGCGAGCTTTTCACCCTCTTACTTACTTCCGCACTCAAGGCGTATTTGCACAAAAGGTGAAACATGAGAAGAAAGTTTTTGCTACTGCAAAAACCAAAAACGTCATAGAAGCAATGAATCGCAGAAACTACATCCTTGATCAATTGAAACAGAAGGAGAAGGACACTGTGTTGAAGACTTTAAAGTCTGATTTTGATCCAATGAGTCCTACTGCTCCTCATGATCAGGATGTTATCAAGCTTATGACTGATCAGATGTTTTCTTTGACTGAACGGATTCAAGCTCAAGAGCATGCTTTTGCTAAGCCTCTTCCATACAAGGTAGGCATGGTCCCTGAAATTCTGCAGATACAGCCAGTTGAGGAAAGGACCACAGCTCCTTCAGAAGCAAAGGTCTCTAGTACTCCTGCATACCAGAACTGCCTACTCAATCATCATCCCTGATTTCTGTCCGAGAGTTGGGCTCAGTAGAAGAAGTCATTCAATCCATTGTTCTCACTGCTGCTACTACACCAAAATCAACTCAGGCTAAAGATGTGGTACTCTTAGAAGCTCCATTCGAACCTCAACCCATGGAAGCATCAGATGTTAACCCATTGCCAAATCTGGAGATATTTTCTACTGAACATCAAGTAGAAATGGAAACTCTATTGAATAGGTCATCTGAACTTATTCCTACGGATCAACCACCGGAGACCATTGAAGCTGCTCACCTAGACGACAGTGTAGCTCCTAAACCAGTTACTGATTTTGAAGGAACTTCTACTGCTCCATTTGCTGCCGAGGAAACTACTGCAGCGCCTCTTGTTTCTACTGCTCCAGAAGTAAGCTGAAACGTCTGCTATTCTTTTTCTTAAAACGTGCTAGAAATTTTTTTTTACCTCCTTAATCTCCATAATTCAAAATATACATATATATACTTTAAAATACCTTGCCACTATTTTTAAAATTAAACAACCAACTAACATTTAAAAATCCAAAGGAGCTAGTTTGAATCGTAACATCGTCCAAGATTTTACCAAACCCAAAAAAAATATTTGAAAAGTATAGGCCATACTATACCCTCCCAAAAACCTCTCATAAATAAATCGTAGTAAAAATATCTTTAGCATCACCTAAAATCATAAATGATAACTAGTGCGGAAAACTAGCGTCGGTCATCGGGTTATGTGCACCTTCAGTCCAGCAAAGTAAACCATCAAGACCTCCATTATCATATTCATAATCAATATCACCTGCATCAATCACACCTAGTGAGTCTAAAGCCTCAACACACCATAATCTTGATAACAAGTAATACATATACAGATCACATGCAACAGTCAAAAATGCTTGTACTTAAAATATCGTTTTCATGAAGATGCAGATACTCTAAACAAATCCATTTTCATAAACATTTTCATGATTCATAAACTTTAAATAAAAAACATGTTCGTAAACATTACATAAACTTTTCATAAACATTTTCATATATAAACATATTCATATTCATATCATCATCAACATATACGTATTCATATTATCATCAACATATATGTATTCCTTTTTTTTCTTTCGTTGAATTCAGGTCGTTAATTGTGACTTTCGTGTTCATCTACGTCTACGTCTCGTGTTGGGCGATGGATCCATCTACATGTAACCACAGTACTGGGCGGCGGGGACACCAGCAACACTCTCACCGTTCAACTAGGCCTTGGCCTTACGTATTAACATATCATCGTATACATCTACATATTCATATCCGTATCCAAGGAAACACGATTGTCGGGCTCCCACTGGGACCATCACCCTCACGATATCTCCAACATATCATCGTATTAGTCACAATTACTTCACTTCTTTCAACGTTTCATATTATTATCACTTTATAAAAATCATACATTTAATATCCTTTTCTTTTTAAAAACAAGCATGCAACATATCTTTTAACGTTATCGTTTCATCATAAAAATCCATAAACATTTTAAAAGAAACCTTTCAACATATAAAAATCCATAAATCTTTTAAATAAACATTTCAACATCATACACATTTAAAATATGCATTTAAATCTTAAACATTTAAAATAAACATTTTAACATATTAAATTGTAACCTTATAAAATAACATTTTGACATAATAAATCGTAAACATTTAAAATCCATGTCATAAAAATTCGTAAACATTTGAAATAATCATATTAGCACATAAAACAGCATTCAGGACACTGCCATGACGTTTACTAATTTCTAGGTGTAAAATGACTGTTTTACCCCTAGACGTAAAATTTCACGTTTTTGACTTTTTCTTTATTTCATTGACTCTAACATATCCCAAATAATTATTTAAGCTTACATGAATTTTCTCATATTTTTATTTAGCTTAAATCGATGACTTTTAAATTAATATTTAAATGTGACGTATTAATGCGTTTTAATCCCGAATTAAACCAAACTTTAATATAAAATTCCCAAATTCAAAACTTAGACTTATAATAATTATTTAAGCTTAAACATAATTTTTCATAATTTTATAAAGCATAAAACTAGGAGTTTCAATTAACTCGTTAATTAGCGTTTCATGAGGCGATTAAATCCCGATTAAATCCAAAACTTGTTATGTTGATCACAAATTTTAAACATAGCATTTTTAGTATTTATTCTACCCTTCCAAGTCATGAGCCACACCCGTGGACCCATGGATCAATTTTTCCTTCTTTAATTTTTGTTTTTGAAACTTAATCAAACCACCCGAGCCAACTCCTACTTTACTCGAGCCACGCCCAAGCCACCTTGAGCCAAAACCTAACCAACCCATCTATGAACCCTGCTGACCAGCCCCAAGCCCAAGAACAAGCCCTTGGCCCGCGTTAAAGCTCCTGCAACCTGGACCCTATTACATGCATGTGTGCAGGTGGAGTGTTTTTTAACCAAAGAACTCCTAACCAATCTAGGACTCCTCCCAACCCTTAACCATTGAGCCACCTGAACCTAACTGAACCTGGACCACGCCCAGACCATACCTAGACCAACCCAAGCCCTGGACCCCGTGCACGAGCCTCTCGAATCCAGAAGCAACCTGCACGCCATCTTGCTGCTTCAAGTCATGCTTCCCACGTTTTTGCTGCTAGGGACCCCAACCACCGAGCCATCCCTTGAACCATCCCCTCAAGTACCCTCCTAGGATCCTAACCACTCGACCTAGCCCAACCAAAGACCTCTGGCCGAGCCCTTTGGCCATCTGCGCAACAGCATACACAGCCTGCCCCATTGAAGCTCTCGGGTGGAGTCTTTGTTAGCAAGCCATGCAATGCCCAGCCCCTTAAACACGAACCTTTGCCCCAAAACACAAGCCACGGTTCCAACTTCACGTTTCTGTTTTTGTGCAGCGTTTGTTGCTTTTGTGTGTGATTATAGACCTTTAAACTTGTGGAAATACATGCCTATTCATATCCTAATTCATGGCAGCCCATTAAACATCATGTAAACATGATTTGAATCCAATAACAAAGGTTTAAACACAAGCATGAGCATAGTTATGAAATTGTGAATTATGTGACTTGTTTTCATGCAAAAATTCAATAAATAAAATACTATGGTGTGATAGATGTTTACACGAAATAAATATGGCGTGCCTTTGCGTTTTTAACGCACGCAAAAAAACCGTTGACGATTACGAAAAACGGAGCAAAACCTTGGCTTGAACTTTTCCTTGAGCTTTTTTCGAAATTTTTCTTCAATTGTTGTGGGTGTGTGCTCGTGTATTTGAGGTAGAATTGGTGGAAAGAATTTTTCGAAAAGTGAGGCGTGAGTTTGAGTGAAATAAAGGGGTAATTTACAATTTAAATACTAATTAAAAGGCTAATGGTGGCTTAGGCCCATTAACAAGGTTAATTAGGCCCAATTAAGTTCATTATTGCTTAATTAAAATATTTAAAATAATTTTGCTAGAATAATTTTGTGAATTTATTTGCCGGGTTGCCAAAACGTTCGTATTTTTGTTAAAAATCCAACACCGATAAAAGTTACGTCCCGACGTATAAAATCATCTCAAAACTCCTTATTTTCAAAAATAAAAAAAAGCATCACCCATATTTTAAATAATTAAAAACAATTGTTTAATAAAAACATTTTACATTTTTCAGCCCTCGGTTTCCGTTCCTCGATCGCAACTCGAATAACCATTAAAAATACATTTTAATGCAACTATGTAGAAAAGTATATTTTTTAAAATGTCAAAATGCACGACATAATTAATTCATGAAATTAAAACATTTAATTAAAATACACAAAGAATTTAATAATTTGTATGCATGTGGTTCGCGTGGGCCTTTAAATTTTCGGGGCGTTACAATCCCCCCCCCCCCCCCTTAAATTGAATTTCGTCCTCCAAATTCGCTTATCCTCGATAATCAAAAGTTTAGATTCAATTCTAGTATCCCAAAAATCCACGCTTCTGCTGCGCCACTCTGATAAAACTTAAGTTCTAAAATGTCCTTACGTCTCCTTGATCCCAATTAAATTTACCTTCTAAATCCTTATTTGAAATTCACAGCTTAAAAAGACCCATGATGAATTAGTGTTGTTACTATTATAACCTTGAATTTCAATTTTTCTTACAATTCTCAATATTAAAAGATGGATGATCATACTTACGTATATTACTTTCCTTATTTTATACCCAAATTTTTCATCAACCTATCAAATTTCAATCTTGAAATGTCAAACACATCCACTAACGCTTAGATTTTCAAGCTTAATATTAATTCATCCTACAATACCCTTGATTAAAATTTCTTATTACATTATAACCAAGATATCTCAAGGTTCTAAATATCCTTACGAGCCCAACTCATCAAAAATTCCTATCATTTAAACCATTAAATTCTCACTTATTGCAAAGCTAGTCCACAAATTCCTTAACTTTTGCAAAATAAATTCTTAATTTCCTCAAAAATTATCCTAATTGGTCCTTAATTTCAAAATTCTTACAGTTAACCCATGAGTTCTTGGCATTCTTAATTTCTTTCTACAGGTTTCCCATAACATAATTTCGATAAATTTAAACTTATTTACCCAAATATCAATTCTTATAACCAATCTTACCTTTCATCAAACTTAAAATCTCAATTTATACATTTTCTTACTTCCAAAGATAATCGCAGTCCTCGAATCATTATTATTTATGAGTAATTTCCAAAAATTAATTCAACTAGTAACCACGAATCATAAATATTTTCTTAGAAAATCTACATGTCCCAAAAGCATTCATAATATTCATGATTAACTTATCGTCCGAAAATTAGAACATTAATACTAAAACCCAAAAATCAGCATTGTCCAATTCCACCACGAAGCCAACATGCGTTGAAATCAAATAATTTCTTATTTCATATCGTATCACATATAAAAATTCTAGAGCATATAAATCATATATTATCATAAAGCTATTAAACATGTGACGTAAACATATAATTCATGTAATTATGCAGGTAACATAATAAAATCATATAAAACACGTAAACTTACAATTTTAGGCTTGACGACTGAGCTTTCCGACGCTGATGGTGGCACAACCCTTTACAAAACCATTGCTCTGATACCAGCTGAAACTTCAGCTATTCTTTTTCTTAAAACGTGCTAGAAATTTTTTTTTCCTCCTTAATCTCCATAATTCAAAATATACATATATATACTTTAAAATACCTTGCCACTATTTTTAAAATTAAAGAACCAACTAACATTTAAAAATCCAAAGCAGCTAGTTTGAATCATAACATCGTCCAACATTTTACCAAACTCAAAAACAATATTTGAAATGTATAGCCCATACTATACCCTCCCAAAAACCTCTCATAAATAAATCGTAGTAAAAATATCTTTAACATCACTTAAAATCATAACTAGTGCGGAAAACTAGCGTTGGTCATCGGGTTCTGTGCACCTTCCGTCTAGCAAAGTCAATCATCAAGAACTCTATTAGTATATTCATAATCAATATCACCTGCATCAATCACACCTAGTGAGTCTAAAGACTCAACACACCATAATCTTGATAACAAGTAATACATATACAGATCACATGCAACAGTGAAAAACACTTGTACTTAATATTGTTTTCATGAAGATGCAGATACTCTAAACAAATCCATTTTCATAAACATTTTTATGATACATAAACTTTAAATAAAAACATGTTTGTAAACATTACATAAACTTTTCATAAAAGTTTTCATATCCTCATAAACATATTTATATTCATATCATCATCAACATATAAGTATTCATATTATCATCAACATATACATATTCTTTTTTTTTCTTTCGTTGAATTCAGATCGTTAATTGTGACTTTCGTGTTCATCTACGTCTACGTCTACGTGTTGGGCGATGGATTCATCTGCATGTAACCACAGTACTGACGGCGGGGACACCAGCAACACTCTCACCGGTCAACTGGGCCTTGGCCTTACGTATTAACATATCATCGTATACATCTACATATTCATATCCGTATCCAAGGAAACACGATCGTCGGACTTCCACTGGGAACATAACCCTCACGATATCTCCAACATATCATCGTATTAGTCACAATTACTTCACTTACTTCAACGTTTCATATTATCATCACTTTATAAAAATCATGCATTTAATATCCTTTTTTTAAAAAAAAACAAGCATGCAACATATCTTTTAACGTTATCGTTTCCTCATAAAAATCCATAAGCATTTTAAAAGAAACCTTTCAACATATAAAGATCCATAAATCTTTTAAATAAACATTTCAACATAATACACATTTAAAATATGCATTTAAATCTTAAACATTTAAAATAAACTTTTTAACATATTAAATCGTAACCTTATAAAATAACATTTTGACATAATAAATCGTAAACATTTAAAATCCATGTCATAAAATTTCATAAACATTTGAAATAATTATATAAGCACATAAAACAGCATTCAGGACACTGCCATGACATTTACTAATTTTTAAGTGTAAAATGACCGTTTTACCCCTGGACGTAAAATTTTACGTTTTTGACTTTTTCTTTATTTCATTGACTCTAACATATCCCAAATAATTATTTAAACTTAGATGAATTTTCCCATATTTTTATTTATCTTAAATCGATGAAATTTAAATTAATCTTTAAATGTAACGTCTTAATGCGTTTTAATCCCGAATTAAACCAAACCTTAATATAAAATTCCCAAATTCAAAACTTAGACTTATAATACTTATTTAAGCTTAAACATAATTTTTCATAATTTTTTAAATCTTAAAACTAGGCGTTTCAGTTAACTCGTTAATTAGCATTTCGTGAGGCGATTAAATCCCGATTAAATTCAAAACTTGTTATTTTGATCCTAAATTTTAAACATAGCATTTTTAGTATTTATTATAACCTTCCATGTCATGAGCCACATCCGTGGACCCATGGATCAATTTTTCCTTCTTTAATTTTCATTTTTGACACTTGATCAAACCACCTGAGCCAACTCCTACTTTACTCGAGCCATGCCCTAGCTACCTTGAGCCAAAACCTAACCAACCCATCTATGAACCCTGCTGACCAGCCCCAAGCCCAAGAACCAGCCCCTGGCCCGAGTTAAAGCTCCTGCAACCTGGACCCTGTTACATGCGTGTGTGCAGGTGGAGTGTTTTTGAACAAAAGAACTCCTAAACAATCTAGGACTCCTCCCAACCCTTAACCATCGAGCCACCTGACCCTAACTGACCTTGGAAAACACCCAGACCATACCCAGACAAAATCAAGCCCTGGACCCCGCGCACGAGCCTCCCGAATCCAGAAGCAACCTGCCCGCCATTTTGCTGCTTCAAGTCATGTTTCCCACGTTTTTGCTGTAAGGGCCCCCAACCACCGAGCCATCCCTTGAACCATCCCCTCAAGTACCCTCCTAGGATCCTAACCACTTGACCTAGCCCAACCAAAGACCTCTGGCCGAGCCCCTTGGCCATCTGCGCAGCAGCATACACAGCCTGCCCCATTGAAGCTCTCGGGTGGAGTCCTTGTTAGCAAGGACTCCTCCCAGCCCCTGGTATTCGAGTCCTAGCGTGGCTAGGACTCTTCTCTGACTCATACCATGACCTAGCCACGTCCCAAACCAAGCCATGCAATGCTCAGCCCCTTAAACACGAACCTTGGCCCCAAAACACAAGCCACGGTTCCAGCTTCACGTTTCTGTTTTTGTGTAACGTTTGTTGCTTATGTGTGTGATTATAGACCTTTAAACTTGTGGAAATACATGCTTATTCATATATCCTAATTCATGGCAGCCCCTTAAACATCATATAAACATGATTTGAATCCAATAACAAAGGTTTAAACACAAGCATGAGCATAGTTACGAAATTGTGAATTGTGTGACTTGTTTTTATGCAAAAATTCATTAAATAAAATACTATTGTGTGATAGATGTTTGAAGGAAATAAATATAGCGTGCCTTTGCGTTTTTAACGCACGAAAAAAAAAATCGTTGACGATTGCGAAGAACAGAGCAAGACCTTGGCTTGAACTTTTCCTTGAGCTTTTTTCGAAATTTTTCTTCAATTGTTATGGGTGTGTGCTCGTGTATTTGTGGTAGAATTGGTGGAAAGAATTTTTTGAAAAGTGAGGCGTGAGTTTGAGTGAAATAAAGGGGTAATTTACACTTTAAAAACTAATTAAAAGGCTAATGGTGGCTTAGGCCCATTAACAAGGTTAATTAGGCCCAATTAAGCTCATTAGTGCTTAATAAAAATATTTAAAATAATTTTGCTAGAATAAGTTTGTGAATTTATTAGCCGGGTTGCCAAAGCGTTCGTATTTTTGTTAAAAATCCAACACCGATAAAAATTTACGTCCCTACGTATAAGATCACCTCAAAACTCCTTATTTTCAAAAATAATAAAAAGCATCACCCATATTTTAAATAATTAAAAACAATTGTTTAATAAAAACATTTTACATTTTTCAGCCCTCGGTTTCCGTTCCTCGATCGCAACTCGAATAACCTTTAAAAATACATTTTAATGCAACTATGTAGAAAAGTATATTTTTTAAAATGTAAAAATGCACGACTTAATTAATTCATGAAATTAAAACATTTAATTAAAATACACAAGGAATTTAATAATTTGTATGCATGTGGTTCGCGTGAGCCTTTAAATTTTCGGGGCGTTACATAAGCTCTGCTGAACCTGGCCCTTCTACTGATCAAACAGATGCGATCCTTCCTACTGCTCCACCAGAACTTGAAATTTCTACTGCGTTGGTTGTATCCATTTCTGACTTAGCTACTCATACTGCTCGTACTGCTGAAATCAAGCAGCGTATGCTCGCAAGGACTCCATCTCCAGAACCAGAACATTTTGATATGGAATATGAGATAGATACTTTGCAAAAGAATCTTAACAATCTCTCTGAGATAGTGAAGCAGCTATCTCGTGAACATGCTGGAGAAGTCAGTGGATCAAAGTATTTCCGTGACCGTATATCTAAAGAAGTCACTCGCACGGCGGAATCTTTGAGTAAACTTCATGCTGAGACCATTGTTTTTAGACAAGTTGTTTCCAGAAGCCAAGGTATCATCATTGTCGTACAAGCTGACATGATCAAACGACTCACCGATCATGATGAATCTATTCGTTCCTTCTCCACCAAAATTGAATCTATGGATGCCAAGATTGAGTCCCAATCTCAATTTCTTATTGCTCTCAATGAACGAGTTTCTCATTAGGAGCCATATCTGGAGATGCTAAACAATGGAATTCTAAATCTCTCTGGACGCATGGATGATTTAATTGCTCGAGTTATGGCCGTTGATGCCAAAAAGGGAGAAGCAAAACCAGAAGGAAGACAAGCAGAAGAAATAAGAACTGGAGACATGGCAGAATCCTCTGCCAGAAGAGATCAAGATGCGCTCATAATGACGCAATTATTTTCAGGGACATTGGCACTGATGATTAAAACTTTTGTCGTTTAATTATCTTAATATAATTGTCATATGCTTTATATTGCTATTATTTATCTCTGCTAACGTCTAGGTTTTGGCATCACCACAAAGGGAGAAATTGTTAGACTTAAATTGTGGTGATGAGAATCAAAACCAGCAGATCATTAGTTAAAATCAGCAGGCTATATAAAAGCAGAAGTCTTCATCTCACTAAACAAGATGCAAAACTAAGCTTCAACGGGTTAGAAAACCAGAAGCAGAACTCATTCCAAACTAGAGTAACTTAACGTCTTTTGTGCAAACGGAACTAATCTTAAATGTTACCGTTACTTTACCTAGTACTAGCATTAATTGCACCATCAATGTTGTACGAAGTTATTTATTACGACTTACCAGTTTTAGTATGAAAACAAGACTGACTATATCAAAGCTTTCTGCAGGACCCTTTTCAGGTATTAAAGCTGATTTTATCAGAAGTCTGAGAAGCTGTTTTGTTTATAGACATTGGAATCAAGACTTCTATAAATACACAAGATCAACGACGTTTATACGTTACCCCACCTGAACTCAACAACGAACACATTCTCTATTATACAAACGTCGATTTGAGCACTCAGAACTACTTATCTTATTCAAGCTCAATATACAGAAAAATAGAACACGCTTCATAGCACATATCTGATCTGTTAAGATCATCTTGTGCTGTTGTTTCTCACACTCTCCAAGCTATTTACATTACTCATATCTTGTTAAGAAGAGTTTGTAATCTGGAAAAGAGTCTTTTCCAGAACCGTATTGTAATCATTTACATTGTGTTGTGAAGCTAAGAGTTTCAGTAGGCAAAGGGTAAGTCCTGCTGAAGTAGGTGTGTACAAGTGTTATACTGTAAAATCCAAAGTCTTTTAGTGATACCTTCTGGAAAGAGAAGAAGGGGAGACGTAGAAGATTTTATCTTCGAACTTCCAGAAACAACCATTGTCTACTGCCTACTGTTTTTATCATTTTCACCCCTCAAACCATCATATCGTTTCCGCACTATTTTGTGATTTATTGGTTATATATTTGAACAAGATCAGCTACAATCTCTAACAGGATTTTAGCACCCTTTGAAAAAGAGATCAACAAAGGAGAGAGTTTATTCACCCCCCTCTAAACTCTTTATCGATCCCCAACAAAAGGTCTAAAATATTTATATCAGAGCAAGATAAAGATAAATTGGGATAAACATCAAAATATACTAGACCATGTGCCAGACTAGATTGAATTATTCCCATAAGGGATTTTTTCCAATTCAAATTTCTACATTTCTTAAAACTGCTATAAAGCTTTCTGGTAAAGCTTCTAAAGTTAAAGGTCTAAAAGCAATTTGAATTAAACCTATATGAACAAATCTATAATTTTTCATATAAGGTAAAATATCTTTATTTTTTAACAATTTAATAACCATTTCTTCATTATGAAGAGGTACCGAAGATTCTGTAGTTTTAATTACTTTTTTAAACCAATCTTTTCAAATGTTCCTAATTTATAGATCATTTTAAATTCTATCTTAGGAATAATCCATTTATTCAATAAATCTAAATTTTCAGATAAATCATATTCTTCATTTAAACTGTTTGGAACAGTTTCTTTCATACCAAAAATATTCATTGAATAAAAGTGCCAAATCATAAACCAAACTATTTCCATGGCTCTGATACCATCTGAGGCTTGGAATCAAATTGAATCTGATACGTGGCGTTGTTTTACCAAATTTGTCCTTAGTGGCTTTCGCACACGTGGAGGTTATTGGTTTCCAGCCTATATACCATCTTCAACTCAAACTGAGCTAAGAAAATGAGACATTTAAATTCAAGAATAATAATGAATATAAGGTTCTTATTTGGAACTTTTGACAAAACATAAAAAGATTTATAAAAGATATATCAAAGAAATTAAACAATAGAGGATTTTACCGAGATACTTTTGAAACATAAATTCATAAAAATCACCCATAAACGCCTTAAACGACATTTCTCAGCTAAGCGGGCTGAAGGGCTATGACATGAAATTATTATTTCTTGGTTACTCGAATCTTGTGTTCACCATTTCATGGTTCATATTTTTACCTTATGTTCTAACCAAAGACTCTTATATTTCATTAAGTTCTAAAAATTTAAATAAATCTTTTATTTTCTCAATTTCATTCCAAATTAAAAATAAATATAGATCATGTCATAGTAAGGTAGTATGATTTAGCACAAATGATTTAGCCTTTCATTCAGGCTAATATATGAAATATAAAAATTAAAAACAAAAAATAAATAACAGTAAACTTACAGAGTTGTAATCAGTAAAGAAGCCTTGATTCAATAAGTTGAAGCTTTTATTAAGAAAGGTTGTTTACAAGAGAGAATAGAGGGGAGCAAACTCGACCGTGTCCTCCAAAGAACACAAAGCTATCTATTTATAATAGGAAGAGCCGGACATCAAACGCCGGATTCTAACTAAAAATAAAAACAGTACAATGATTTATTAAAGCAAACAGTAACATGGTTACAAAATTCAAAAATTCTACAGTGATATTCCACCAAATTGTAATATTCCATCGATTGTAGTGATATTTCACCAACTTGTGATATCCCATAAACTTTATTAAAGATGAATATCATAATCATTTTTAATATTATCTTTTATAGAATTTTTTAAATTTCAAAAAATGTCGATTAGAAATTGAAAGGGGATCGGTTACGGTGACCGGAAGCGCAACGGAAGTTTAAAAATCAAATTTTTTTTTGTAAAAAATTTCGGCCACCAAGTAAATAGTGTGTAGCAATTACAAAAACACAAAATGACATTCATAGTGTGTTAAGAAATGTACCTATCAATCTCAAAGATTGATGTAATGGCTCCAACCAAGTTGTAAACAACTTGGCTCTTCAAAGGCAAGACAAATCTACAAGCTTCCTTTGAGCACTCCTTGCTCAACTATTAAGCCCACCACCAACTAGGTAGATCCCCTCATATTTTGCACTAGAAAAATATGAGGATTTTTCTTTGAGAAGTGAGTGTTTTCTCCAACCATTGAAGAACAAAAAAAATGGAGAGAATGAATAGTATTTTCGGCCACTATTCATGCTAGGAGAGAAGGAGAGACATTTTTTTGGTTGTGGGAAAAGTTAAAGTAAAAAAGTTGCATGCCAAGCCTTGGTTATACAAAAAGTTGTCTCCCAACCTTTCACCTCCCATACATGCAAATATTATATGGTTTTTAACAAATTAAAAACCCATGGACTTAATTTAATTATCTCAAA
>NC_133308.1:10277056-10312242 GCF_012295235.1 Primulina huaijiensis | reverse complement strand
AGCATACCCCAATTGCTCCATTCTTATTTATCAACTCCTTGATAATAAGAACGTCAGAACTCAAGTCTGATAGTACCCAACCAATCATGTTAAACGCCTAGCAGCATCGCTTACATGATTCCCTAGGTATCAAATGATAGTGCCTGCAAGAACCATTCAATTATGGTTAGCGTACAGTACGGTCCCTTCAACTCATATATCCCGACCGATTCGACAACCATTGGTTTATCGAGAGTTGTCAATGAATCGATACTATGTGTCATGTCGTAGTTGCATCGATGGTGTAATCTATGAAACCCCTTTCATAATTACCACCATACTCTGATCAGAGATTTCAAACTACATATACATGAAAAACACATAGGATATCCATACCCGTAGGTAAGCGGTGAATCCCCGACTACAATGCATCGACTCCTATATGTTTCGACAGAACACCCAACCTTGCCACCTGATGACCCCATGAGAGTCGGTAAACAAGTCAAAGTGTAATTCTAGCACATAGAGTCTCAATGTTGTCCCGGGTCATAAGGACTAATGGTGTACAACCATAAACTAGGACTTTTCCACTCGATAAGTGAGAACCACTTGGAAAGTCCTTTAATGGAGGGTTGTTCAGTGCACTCTACCAGGAGCACCTATCTGCATGCTCGGACATCACAATGTCCCCTACCAATGAAACATGGTACTCACATCGCAGATACTAGTCTCAAGCTCGAGCGGCCTATATCCTTCTTAGCGGCGGCTGAATCGACTAGGAACCGTTTAGAATATACAGTATTCCAAATATGAGTTTCATGATACTCATCATATGAGCATCTCATATTCTTTCTACTATTTGTATATTCAAGGGCTTTATCTATGCAACTAGCATGGGTATACAGATAAAGATGTGCCAAAACAATAATTTCAAATATTATTAAAATAAAGATTGCTTATACATAGAGTTTCATTGTGAACACTCGGCCAACACTTGGCTCGACGTGCACCTACTCTAACAGAAATATCCTCCTCTAGGTCTTGTGCATCTTGCATTTGCATGAGATGGATGAATTGATTCTCACTTGATTCGAAAGCCATTGATTTGTCTGATTTGGAGTCAGAACATCCAATATTCTTATAAAGATCCTTCTTCATTTCTTCAATGTATATTTCAATCATTTTTTCTTTTGAATAAATCTCAGAATATTTCTGAGTTAGTATCTTGAATGGACTCATAGAGTCTTTCTCTTTTTCTTGTTGATTATGAAAATCTTTCTGATATAAAGAAATTTTCTCCTCCATCTTTTGAAGAGTTTCATAGCCACAAAGCTTGCCATTAACTGGATCATCTTTTAATAATTTGTCCCAAAATTTTGTGGAACTGACCCTCCATATGCAAGGAATGTCTTCATCGGTGTAACCGAATTCTGGTTGCTATCTCCAGATCTATGGAATTCCAAATTCCATAAAGAACATATATAAAGTCTTTCCATCGATCCAATGTTTAGAAAATGATTTTTTAATACTTGGAAAAACATTTAACCAAGTATTCATTGGTTTTATAAAAATCTCTGGCAAAATTTTTGCTGATGTACCAAATATTTTCCACCATAATAATCTTAACATAATCTCAAAAGTTAAATTTAAAATCCATTTGATGACTTTGGGAATAAAATTCTTTTTCCATCAATGGAGATATACCCCATTCTTCAATAGATATAATCTTTTTGATGATAAATTTGGAGAAGTTATAACTTCATTTCTGTTGAGTATTACTGAAAAAGTGAGTTATTTCAACACTTTTTGGGATAATAGAAGATTTTCATAAACTCCTCTTTGTTTGTAAGAACCATATACATATGATGTATTGGTCAAATATCTTTCCATGATAGTCCATGGAGTTTTTTTTCCCATTGGATATCTCTTTTTTTTTTATATATATAAAAAGAATTAATTCTCGATGTTTTGTTTCTATATAAAGAGCGGAATCACCTTCATCATCTTTAATGATGTTAGCATATGATGCTTGAGATTGAGAATATGTATTACTTATCTTTTTCTGTTTCAAGAATTCTTGAAATTCATTGTATAACTCATTTTGCTCAGTATTACTGGCAGATGAACTAGATAGGTTCTAGGCTATTAGTGTGAAGGCCCGTATTTCGTATTCAAAATTTTGCAGAATTATTAAAATTTTTCTAAATAAATACATAACTTGCCCAATTTATAAAATAAACACGTAAATAATTTTAACTTTAAAATAACAGCGGAAGTCAACATTGTAATTCAAACAACAATTTAAAAATAATCCAACATGTTAAAATCGAGTTTGAATGATCAAAGGTGCATAAACTAAATCATGGGGTCCTCGGGTTTACTACTGCTGTCCCAAGATCGCTCACTAGTCTCCGCCCGCGGTCTCGACCTCATCAATACCTACAACAATTAAGTCTAGTGAGTCTAAAGACTCAACATGTATATATCGTGAATAACAAATAAATATATCATAAAATCGCATGCAACGTAAAAATATGGTATCGTAAAGCGTACAGTGAAAGTCGTATCATGAATAATTATAACTACGTGCATATATGAAAATCATACGTAAAAGCTTTGCTCATTAGAGCTCTGTCATATCATATCATAACGTGAGCGCCTGATCAGACTAAACCACAGTATACTGGGCGGTAGAGATCATCACAGCTCTTGTACTGGGTATCCGTTCCCATACGTAATCGTAAACCGGTCGTAAGTCACCGGGTGGAGAGGTCCTCGGTTGCGCATACTGACTTCCAAACCCATAACATAAGTTGGCCACAAGACATCGCATATATCTCAAAAATAAACATTTTATTTTTTTATGCACGTAATATAATTATAACCTTATTTTTACCGGATGAGTTGGATCGCTCCCAGGCTTGCTGCAACCTAGTTCTAATATATGGCACATGCAATTAAATCTTAACTTGACAAAAACTTAACAATCGAACTGAAAACAAGACGATTAGGACTCACAACTTAATTTTTCAATCATGGCTTCGTACAAACCGAACCAACATTAAACCGACGTTTAACCATGATTAAAAATAACCTTAACATACTGAAAAATGTTCATGATGATAGCTGTACACGAAAATTGGTGAATGGAATCCAAAAACATAAAACACTCTTTCGAGAGTCATTTTGGCACATTGCCCCGAAAATTCTCGTACGACCTCTAAACTTAACCGAATCACAAACGGCCAAAAACATGACTTTTCTAACTCATTAAGGTATTGTCCAGTCCCAGGCCATAGGCTAAAAGCCAACCAAGAACTCAAACAAGCACCAAAACCAAAACTGAAAGTTGCTGTCAAATTACAGCAGTAGCAGCGTGTGTGTTTGTGGTGTAACTCTGAAATTTAATGACCATTGGCTTGAACCACCGACCCAAGACTCTTACCAACATCCTAATGCATGGCTTGGACCATGGCTAAGGGCTAAAAGCCAACCACAACCCAAGCAACCACCTAGGACAACCACAACATACCAGCCGAGAGCACCACTTGTTGTGTAGTGTTTTGTATTGAAATATTTTACTGTCTTGTCTCATTCCAAGGGCCATTTGATCGACCTTGGCTCGATCTAGACATAATGGAGTGTTGTATGAACCATGGATATGGGCTACAAGCCAACCAAAATGCGTCCAACACCCAAAAACCGAAACCATACTCCCACAATTTAGAAACCAAAAGAAATCGAATGATGTTTGTGATGTTTTAAAATTTTGATGGAACAATGAACCAGGCTTTGAAAGGACACCTTGGTCACGTCATAGACATGATAAGTGAGGGTTCTAACCATGGCTACAGTCCCTAGGACATCCAAGATTCAAACACACACCTTAACCATCCAAATGACCAAAACCGTGACTCATTTCTGCACCTAAGTGAAAGTTGCTGTCATTTCATTGTTTGTGCGTGTATGGATGTAAACCAACGAACCGACAACACCCTAACACACTCTAAAACATTCTTAGAAGCAGCCTTAGGAGCCTGGAATCGAAGTAAATCCTGAAACCAACAAAAAAATATAACAGCCGTGAAGCACCATCAAAAAGCCGAGAGGCATGTGCAGGTTTTTCTTGTAAAAACTTGCTGTAATTTCGTGATGTCTCATGATTCTTGATTATATACTAATTTAAAATATCTAGTATGACTTGATTGGAGAGCAAAGAAGTAATATATACATGCCTGGAATTTGTTTTGCCAAAAACAAATCAATACGACCAATGCGAGCGGCGGAACGGAGTTAGATTTTCTTTTCTTGTTTTCTACTGCTATCTGACGCCTCTAAGCTGCTGTTTTTCTCTGATTATTTCGGTCACAAGGATGGAGAATTGTTAGGTAATGGAGGTGATGGTTACAAGAGGTGTTAAAGGTGCCATTATTTGCATTAAGTTGGGGGTTACAAGTCAAGAAGTTGAATGGGTTTTTGAATTGTTTCTTCTCCCTTAGCTGCCGATTCTTGCCCTCATTCTTGCTGCACGTTCAACCCATTTTCTAGGCTCATAAGTTGAGGAGAAATGAGGTGTGTTATTGCATTTGAGTTTACTACTAATTAGGGAATTAGAATGTGGGAATAAATTCACCTTAATGGCCATTGAAGGTGACTTGAATGGGTCTACTCCATATTTGAATTTGTTAAAAAAAATTGGACGATTCCTTCTTAACTTTGCATAGTATGATGTGGTTTAAGTCTTGCATTTTAATTGTTTAAGATTTGAAACCTCCCTTATATATTTTAATGCATTAACAAATTAATTTAGTTTAGAATCTTGTTTAGAATCTTGCATGACATTCATGACCTCAAATTTAAATATTCAAATGCTATGATTAAATTTCTTGAATATATTATACTTAGATTAATTCATCCTCCATTGCTTACACATTTTACTTTAAGCTTTAATTAAATATTAACCTAAAGAACTTATTTATCAACTTAGCTCTAATTAATTAAATAAATTCTAAAACATTCTATTTCTTTAAATTAAATTATTCATTGACTTAAATTAAATTTAGGAATATTTTCTTATTATTAATCTTATCTCAAATATCCAAACTCCGGTCCAGCCTCGCGTATTTATCCTGAAAAGATAAAACTAAACATCTACTTTTAAAATAATTAATCATGACTTAAAATTATTAAAATAAATCAAACACTTCATATATTCATAAGAATTCATTTTTAATTTAAATAATAGAAATTATTCATGACTTATACGTAATCTGATTTTCGGGTTCTACAACTAGACTCTGTTTACCACTCCTATTTTCAAATATTAATTTTTTAAAAAATATATAATATCAAGAAAAAGCATAATTTTGGCAAAATAAAATCTCAATATCCATTTGTTTTATATATTACAATGATATAGGTTCTTCCAATTTACATCTTTTTAAGTTAATTTGTCGTACGCAATTTGTCTAATAAAATTTATTTTAGTAACGTTGATTTGTAAACTATAATGTTAATTTAGATTTACACTGTGGGTGAAATTTTTTTAAAAAATATAAAAATCTGTATCTTAATGTTTCTTATTAAGATCACATATTTTATAAAAACAAATTTGAAGATATAAATATAAATACAGTTGGAGTGTGTCGATACGTTCGCCTCGTCTAGACGTTTTAGGAACGCAACGGAGAAATGCCCATGCCCACACCAATGGAGGAGGGGGAGACCACCACCACCATTAACGCCACCGCGGCTGCCACCACCACGAAGAATCGCAGGAAAGAGGTGATCCAATTGGAGAGAGAATCCGTTATTCCGATTCTCAAGCCCAAGCTCATCGTGCACTTGGCTAACCTCATTCGTATGTATTAATTTGTCCTCCTTTTCGTTTTGCACGATTATTGTAATCTCCTCAATCGATTTGATCCATGTTGTGGTGAAAATGCTGTTTTAATTATGGTGATATATGGATTCGACCGTTTTGTTTCGATAATTGCTTGCAGAACATAATTCTGATCGTGCCGAGTTTTTTAAACTCTGCAAGAGAGTTGAATACACAATTCGAGCTTGGTATCTCTTACAGTTCGAGGATCTTATGGTGATTTCCTACAAACTTCTTTATTTTTAGCTGCTGATGATACGGACATTGTCATACTTTTCTTCTTCTTCTGTGTTACGTTCAATAATTTTTTTTATATGCTTATTGATTGCTTACAGCAACTCTACTCCCTCTTCGATCCTTTACACGGTTCGAAAAAATTGGAGCAGCAGAACTTAGCTAAGGATGAAGTTGACATTCTTGAACAGAATTTTTTGACCTATTTATTCCAGGTAACGTGGCATCATGCCAACGGATATGAGCCTTCGGTGGAGGCTCATTTCTGATTCTGAAAGTCAGAAACTTTGTCATCATGGTCATATGTAAGATTCAACGGAAAAAATAAAATCCTGTAACGACCATTCTCTTTTTGGTTTCTCCTTGAAATACTTCTTCGCAGGTTAACTACAATTTATTTGATCATGCAGGTTATGGAAAAGAGCAATTTTAAGATAGCCACAGATGAGGAAATCAATGTTGCACAGTCAGGGCAATATCTTCTCAATCTTCCCATTACCGTGGATGCCTCTAAGGTGAAATTGTAAACATGAGTTTCATTGGAATACATTGTGCCAAAATAAGATTAATCCATTCAAATGCATATACAATAGGATGTTTGATCACTTTACAATTTTTTCTGATTGTAGCTTGATAAAAAGCTTTTGAAGAGTTTTTTTGAAGCACATCCTCATGAAAATCTCCCAGACTTTGCTGATAAGGTCTCTCTCTCTCTCTCTCTCTCTCTCTCTCTCTGTCGTGGTCTGTGGCATCTTTAATTTTAATTTAATGCTAAAGTTTTTTTTTTGACACGAATATCATTTTGATCCTTAGATAATCTTGACTTGGGAGAACCGATTTGCCGTATTCCTTAAATTTTACCTTTCTAATTACTATTCTTAAATCTGTTGTCACCCCACATAAATTTCTTGTACTTTAAGTAGGGGAACGATAGATAAAGAAAGAGAAATCAGATTATGTAAAATCTTCAATCGTATTTCATACTGAATAAAATGTTCAAATATATAAATGCAACTGATTAAAGAAGAAAGGATAAGCAAATCCATGTAAACAAGTAAAGAAATAAGAACAAGATCAAATAACAATTATCTAATTAATCAAACAGATTGTAGATCAACTTATCCATCTTTATTATGGATGCAACTCCAAAACTTATTCTTATAGATTTTCAACACCTTGCCTCAAGCTAAACCATGTATGTTGATCATTCACGGCTTGCCAATTAGCTCTATAAAGCTTAAGTTTAGTAAACCTTTTGCATGGAGGTCTGCAACTTGTTGCTTGGTTGGAATATAATTCATTCACATAATGTCACTTTCTATCCTTTTTTTTATTTGGAAATGATGTATTGTTTATCAATCTTGTTAAATGATTTGCCTATGTGTATTGACATTAGTTATCCTAGCCAGCGTGTAGTTAGCTTGTTTGGCATAGGTTACTTGGTGCTAGTATATAAGGAGATCGTCTTCTTCATTTGTATTTTAGATTTCATTTTTCCGAAATTACAGAGCTTGATTTCTCCTTCAATATCAAATCCTCTTTGCTAATATAGTATCAGAGAAACATAAACTTTGAATTTATTTTGTCTTCGTTATGGCAAGAGCCACACAAAACTCTTTTCAGCTTATACACATTGACATATGGGCTCCTTTTACTCCAATATCAGTTGAGGGCTATAAATATTTTTTGACGATCATTGATGCTCATTCTAGATATACGTGGGTATATATGTTAAGGTCTAAGTCTGAAATATCTACTGTATTTCCAGATCTTTGTAGGCTAGTTCGCACTCAATTTTGGGATTCAAATTCAATATGTCCAAAGTGACAATAGCCCTGATCTAAAATTTGTTGATATCTTTAGACGTGAGGGAATTATTCACTATCATTCTTGTGTGGAGAGACCTCAACAAAACTCCATGGTTAACCGAAAACACAACATATATTAAATGTGGCTCGAGCTCTCTTCTTTCAATCACATCCCCTCTTGTCTATTGGAGTGATTGGGTGTTGACGGCTGTTTATTTGATTAATTGTACACCGTCACCTCTTCTTTCTCACAAAACACCTTTTGAGCTACTACATCGAAACATCCGCATTATTCACTTAAAGTCCTTTGTGTATTTATCTTATGCTTCCACACTTGTGGCCTCTCACATCAAGTTCTCTCCTCAAGCCATTAAGTGCGTTTTTATTGGGTATCCTCCAGGATATAAAGAGTGTATTGTTGATTTGAAATAATCAAGATGATTGATTTAATGGGATCAATCAGGATAATATTTGATTTTAAGTTTAGTAAGTTAAGATAGGGATTTTATTTAGATATGATTTTGTGGTGTTTGCCTATTTAAGTGTACTCTGCACTAGCTTTAAATATGAAACAATAAATAGGATAATGTTTTCTTTTATTCTTCTTGTCCTGCTTTTATTTCTACATGATATCAGAGACTGAGGATCGGTAATGAACTTCAAAGCAGCCATGGTTGGCGTCGTCCTGCTTCTTCTGCCACTAGCGGGGGTGGCAGCACATCGGAGGGCGGATCTCAAACTCTTTCAAATATTTCCCTCTCCGATACGACCTCCCTTCAAATAACGATTCACAGATTGAATGGGAGAAATTATCTTGAATGGGCACAATCTGTCCGTCTTGTAATCAATGGAAAAGACAAATTGGGTTACTGGAACAGAGAGATGAAAAACTAAAGCCAAATATAAAAAACGGCGATCTAAAAATTTTTTGGTCACAGCATGGTTGATCAACTCAATGGAACACGCCATCGGAAAACCGTTTATGTTCTTCCGACACCCCGAGAAGTGTGAAAGGTTGTTCAAGAGACCTACCCTGATCGGGAAAATTACTCTCAACTATACGAGCTTAACACTCGTATTTGGAGGATGCAATAAGGATCTCGTGATGTTAGTACATATTACATGAGTTGATGATTATCTGGCAAGAGTTGGATCTCTTTGAAGTGGAGGAATGAGGAAGTAGCAAGTACAACGCTCAATATGAAAAAAAGAAGGAAAGGAGTCGTGTGTTCATGTTTCTTGTTGGTCTGGATAAAGAACTTGGCGAGGTTCGTGCCGCATACTTGGCCACAACCCTCTTCCGGACATTCACGAGGTTTTCTCTGAAGTGTGTAGGGAAGAGGCTTGACGCCATGTGATGCTACCAAAGTCCATTTGTTTGACCGATAGTTAAAGAAAGAAAGTTCTTCCATGGTTAGTAAGAACAATAACCTTGATGATGACCGAAAGAGTGGAAAATCAAAACCTTTTTGAGAGAAGTGCGACGAACCATTGCTTATCATCGATACTTGTTGGCAAATACGCGGGAAACCAGCCATCAAAAAAGGAAGCCAGGCAGCAACACCAACAGGGCTGATTACAGCAGTCGCGCGAAACAAGCAGTATCTATTGTGGATCGCAACCATTTTCCTCAGAACTTCTTCCTTTCACAAAGAATCAACTGGACCACCTGTACCAATTGTTTTAAACTCATTTGAATCCCTCCAGTCCTTACTGTTCACTAGCCCAAACAGGTACCTCTTCTATGCAAACGTTGTAACTTCGATTCGTAATACCTCGTGGATTCTGGATTCAGGTGCTACGGATAATATGACGGGTTCATCACAATTTTTTTCTTCCTATATTCCTTGCGCCGGGAATTACAAGGTTAAAATTGCTGATATTTCTTTTTCTCCTGTTGCCGGTAAAAGAACCATTGTTGTCTCTTCTTCTTTGGCACTTAAAAACGTGTTGCATGTTCCTTTCCTATCTTATAATTTACTGTTTGTAAGTGAATTAACTACCGATCTTAGTTTTTGGGTCATTTTCTTGTCTTCTCATTGTAAATTTCAGGATTTAGCTTGGGGAGGATGATTGGCAATGATAGATAGGATGGTGGGCTCTACCTTTTCGATGCTCAATGTCTATTTCGACGATTTGATCAAAAGACTTGCTTCAATTCTATTTCGACCTCTAGTATCAATGATATCATGTTATGTCATAGTCGGTTATGCCATCCTAATTTTACATATTTGCAAAACTTGTTCCCAATGTTGTTTATGAATAATAATCTTCCTCATTTGCATTGTAAAGCGTGTGAACTAGCAAAGCATCATCGCGCTATTTTTCCACCTCAATCATACAAAAATTCAGCACCGTTTACCATGATTCATAGTGATGGATGGGGCCCATGCAAAGTTAAAACATTGTCTGACAAACGATGGTTTATCACATTCATCGACGATAATTATAGAATGACTTGGGTGTTTCTTTTAAAAGATAAATTTGATGTGCCCATGTCTTCAAAAAATTTTACACCATGACTCACACACACTGAATTTCATACTAGGGTAAAAAAATTTCGAAGTGATAATAGAAAGGAATACATCAATCATTTACGAGGGTTTTTTTTTGTGGAACAAGGAATCGTACATCAAAGTATTTGTCCAAATACTCCACAACAAAATGGATTCACTGAACAGAAAAATAAACATGTCTTTGAAGTTGCCCGAGCTATTAGTTTTCAAACTAAAGTTCCAATGTTTCCCTTATACTCATTTACTTCTTGATATTCCCCTAGAGTGTTTGGAAGTCTTTCTTTCATCCATAACCATAATCCTAGCATCTCGAAATTCGAACCCAAGGGCATCTTTGTTGGTTACCATGCGAACCAAAATGGATACATATGTTTTGATCCTATCTCCAAAAAACTGCTTGTCTCGATGGATGTTTCGTTTTTTGAATGTCAATCATACTACAACTCTCATCTTCAGGGGGAGTATAGCGGTGTAGATGACAATTTAACTAATTCAAATTTAACAATTGAATTTGGGGATAAAGCTTCTTCCGTCCAGCATATAGTTAAACATAATTTAACTCAAACTGACACTACAGAGGTAGATAAGAAGCAGTTCAAGGGGGGGTCTTGTTTATACTTGGACAGAAAATGCAAAGACTGAGGAGATCATATCCCACTACAAAGCCACGAATCAACTCTAAGGCTCGATCAGCTAACTCACGCTCCCAACATAACTCCCTCAAGTGATATTGATCTTCCAATTGCTCAAAGAAAGTGTATATGGTCATGCACAAAACATCTTCTTTCTAATTTTGTCTCTCATAAAAACTTATCACACTCCTATTACTTCTTTGTTTCTAAGTTGGATATTGTTAGTATTTCAAACAATGTAAATGAGGCACTACAAATACCAGAGTAGAAAGAAGCGATTCGAGGAGTTGAGAGCTTTGGAGAAGAACTCTACATGGGAGTAGGTTGATCTACCCAATGATAAATCTGTTATGGAATGTAAGTGGGTCTTTACTAGAAAATACAATTATGATGGATCTTTGGAACGGTATAAAGCTCGCTTGGTTGCTTAAGGTTTCATCCAAACATATGGCATTGTCTAATCTGAAACCTTTTCTCTAGTAGCTAAACTTAACACCATTCGACTAATTTTTTCTATTGCAGTGACTCTTGATTGGCCATTAAATCAATTGGATGTGAAAAATGCTTTTTTAAATGGTGGTTCAGAGGAAGAAGTCTATATGAAGTCTCCACCTAGATTTACTGATAATTTTGATCGATAGTATATAAGTTAAATAAATCATTATACAGACTAAAACAATTTCTTATGGCGTGGTTTGAAAGGTTCCAAGATTTTTCAAAGGACTAGGTTATCATCAAGAACAATTTGACAATACGCTCTTCACAAAAGGTCAGATGCGGACAAAATCTCCGTACTGATTGTTTATATTGATGACATAGTTTTAATAAGGTATGACATAGAAGAGGTTAACATATTGAAAGAAAAGTTAGCCAAGGAGTTTGAGATTAAAGATTTGGGGCGGTTGAAATACTTTCTTGGAATGGAGATGACTAGGTCCAAGAAACGGATTATAATATCCCAAAGAAAATACAATCCGGACCTCTTGAAAAAAACTGAGATGATTGGATGCAAACCTTCTGAAAAATCCTGTTGAGATGAACGCAAAGCTAAGTGATATCAAGAATGGAGTTCCGGTTGATATAGGGAGATATCAACTATTGGTTGGAAGACTGATTTATCTATCTCATGCCCGACCACACATTGTTTTCGCTACAAGTATTGTAAGTCAATTCATGCACTCACCATATGAAGAACCAAGAAAATGACTTTTTTTTTGAAAAAATGAGAGAAATTGAAGTGTATATTGATGCTGACTAGGCTGGATCAGTCACTGAGCGTAGATCAACTTCAGGTTACTGCACATTTGTCTGCTGGAGAAGTGAAAAGCAAAATTTCGTTGCAAGAAGTAGTGCAGAAGCCAAATTTAGATCTGTGGACCAAGGAGTGTGAATTTTTATGGCTAGAAAGGTTGATGGATGAGTTAAAGAGGCCGGTGAATTTTCGTTCGAAGCTATTTTGTGACACAAAGTAGCAATCAATATTGTTCACAATCCTGATCTTCATTAAATGGGCAAACACATTGAAATGAAGAGACACTTTATAAAAGAGAAGCTCGATTGACTTATTTGCACGCCATTCGTTTCAAGAACATTTCAAGTCACAACTTGCAGACATCCTAACTACGGGCCTGTTAAGACAACTCTTTGAAGAGCAAGTGAGCGAGTTGGGCATGTGGACATCTTTGCACCAACTTGAGGGGAAGTGTTGATTTGATAGAATCAAGATGATTGATTTGATGGAATCAATTAGGATAAATCTTTTAAATTAAGTTTAGTGAGACGAGATATTCTCCGAGATTATTTGGGATTTTATTTAGATATGTTTTGTGGTGTTTGCCTATTTGAGTGTACTCTGCACTAGCCTTGGATATGAAACAATAAATAAAATAAAGTTTTTTTTTTATTCTTCCTGTCGTACATTTATTTCTTCATGCATAAATTGGTCAATCTGGAAACCAATGAAAACTTTATCTCTCGTGATGTGGTATTCCATGAAAATATTTTCCCATTCAAAGATGCTTCTCCTTCTTCCATTAAGTCATCAGGTTTCTTTTCTGAGCAATTTTTACCTGCTCATGTTCTTCTTCTTTTCTTGCAAATAATCCTTCCTCACATCATATGTCAAGTTCTCAACGTCCTATTATTCAGCCTGCACACATCCATGATTATGAATGTCACAGATTCTTCATACTCTTCAACTGCACATCCCTTAAGTTTTGTGCCCGACTCTTCCAAACTTTGTGCTCCATACCGTGCCTTCGTAATAGCATTTCCTCTGTCATTGAACCTGAGAACTTTTCTCAAGCCATTCTTCTTGAATGGAGAAGAGCCATGACTGCAAATTTGAAGGCTTTAGAAGAAAATGAGACTTGATCTATTGTTTTTTTGCCTCCTGGAAAAACAGTTGTTGGCTGTCGTTGGGTTTATAAGGAAAAGTTTGCGGCTGATGGTTCTTTAGAATGCTACAAAGCGAGGTTGGTGGCAAAGGGTTACACAACATGAAGGTATCAAGTATTTTGAGACATTTTCCCCTGTTGCGAAACTCACTTCAGTTAAATGATTGCTTGCTGTTGCTGCTGTTTTAGGTTGGTTTTTGTTCCAGCTTGATGTTAATAATGCTTTCCCTCACGGTGATTTTCTAGCGTCCTTATCCGAGTCACTACTAAACAGAATAATAAGAATGCAAAATTAAAACTTAATAACAACAATTAAACAGCGGAAACCAAATAACTTAATTATCTTACTACCCAAATGAAAACAGAACAATAACAGCAGTCTTAAACATTAATACAACCATATCGAAAAGAAAATTCTTAACGAGAATACGATAAACCAAATAAAACCTTCATTGGATCGCCACCGAAAAGCCAACTGCTCTAGCCACTGCCCTGACCGTCCGAATCGTCCAACCTAAGACCTGCCCCGTGGAATGGGGTGCCCAAGATGAAAACAATGACGTGAGCGACAATCGCCTAATACGAGAATGTACGAGTATACAAACTAATATGATGCATGCGAAATACAATATGCTCGGATATCAAGGATCAATTCAAGAATCTCATGCTCAGTCTAGAGGCGGCTAAGTGTGTAGTCTCTGATCTACCCTAGGCATGTTTTGGCTCCTACACTCATCATCAAGACGTGGACCTACAATGTCCAGGTCATCAGAGCCTGTGGGTACCGTCGGACATTGTAGCTCTCGATGCCCCATCATCCACAATATAGAATAGGGTTGAGCGGCCCCAACAAACGAGGTATATCTCAAAAGATATCGGGTTCAACATGATATGTCATACATAATATGTCAAAGTAGTAAAACATGTATCATGCAACAGATAAATATGCGGCATATAAGTGTGTATACTACGCTTGGATATCTCAGTCAGTACATCACGTACCTCACTAAAACAATCTGACAGAAAGCTTACTCGTCTGAACCTAGACAATACCAACATAATGAAATTACTAACAAACCAGATCTTGAATTACTAAACATGCTACAAAGTTCTCTCTAATGATCTTTAAATCACTATTTAAGGCTTTAGGATTATACATGTATCCGTCATCAGCCGCTGATGATATCTCGATCTCAGTTACCGACCCCTCCTCGAGTCGACACTAACTCCGAAACTTCCCGACATGCCCTAGAAATTGACTAGAAACCTAAGGTATATGGCTAGGATTCTTTCTGAAAGAAGCGATGTAGGAAACAAAAGAAATCAGCTTCCATTAATAGGCTGCATATGGACTAGTTCAGAAAATCCGAATCAATCTTATCTGCAACGTGTCAGAATCTCATTCGTCTAGTTGGATTTCTCGAGATAATGAAATCTGAAGTAGATTGGGTTGTCTATTTTAAATTCGGTGGATTCCAACATGTTGATCTCGAATTATCAATTCCTTAATAATGCTTAATTAGCAACCCTTTTATCATTTCTTAATTAATACTTCATTCAAAATAAGGATTCAGGTCATTACAGATTCGTTAGAGGAAGTTTATATGTATCTATGGACTCAAGCAAGCATTTCGTTGATGGTTTGCCAAATTTTCTTCTGCTTTGTTGAGTATTGGTTTTATACCATCACATGCTGATAATTCGTTATTCGCTCTATCAGAAGGTCACACTTTTATAGCTTTACTAGTATATGTTGATGACATTGTAATTGAAACGACCCCGATTTTTTTTTTTTCTAATATCTAAACCGTAACTTCTAAATTCCTAAATAAAATAATTTAACATAATCATGAATCCTAATAAATTAACAATTTAAAACTCAAGTGCATAAAATAATTCCTAAATCATCACCTAACCAAAACATCCTAAATTGTCCTTTGAAAAGATCACTAACAATAAAAATAAAGCATAAGAATTATCTAATAAAAATCATTAACATAAATCTTTAAATCTTAAATCTAATAAACTAGTGCGGAAACATAAAGGCCCTCGGGTGTGTACTGCTGCACTCGATCGACTCAATCGTCACCGCCTCCAAAAATCATCAAATCCTACATCATACAAACCTAGTGAGTCTAATGACTCAGCACGTTCTAAACATAGATAACAAATAATACATATACAAGCACATGCATTTAAAAATCCTATTTTTATTTAAAATAGCTTTTGAAAATAAATAAACCATTTTAAAATCCTTTAAAAATCATTCAAGGATAATTAAATCATAAACAGAAAAATCATTTTAAAATAACTTTAAGCATAAATAAATCATTTTAAAAAAAATAGCTTTAATCTTCATCGTAAATCATATATCATAAAAATTATTTTTATCATAAGCTATCAATCATATATCATTTTGGGTGAAGTTTGATCCTTGAAAGTGACTAGCTTTTATCCTTTGGTCGACTGCAGTCTTAGCTCCACATGGTCCATGGGGGTGTGCACTAGGCTCCACCGTGGAAATACGTTCGTCGGGGCTCCCTCGGGGGCCTTCTCCCATAGACGGGCTCCCTCTGGGGCCTTTTCCCACGTATGGGCTCCCTCTGGGGCCTTTTCCCCTCCCGTTATCCCCACAAAATCATATATCATAAATCATATCTTTTGTCACAGTCAATTCACATCCCTCAAAATATTTTTCATTTTCTTTTAAAATCATAAAATAACATAGCTTTCCAAAAATAACATTTTAAACATTAAAAATTGCACAGCTTTACCATAAATCGTAAAAATACATATTATCATCAAAATCATCATTTTAAATCATAAAATATCATTTAACATGCGTTATGATCCTACGGGACGCTGCCAAGCATTTTAGTATTTTCCTAAGTGTAAAAAGACCGTTTTGCCCCTGGACGTAAAAATTCTCGAATTTATCTTTGTCTCACTTTTAATGACATGAGATTATTTTAAATAATTATTTAAGCTTAAATTAATTTTCTCATATTTTTATTTGGCTTAAATCGATGACTTTTAATTTAATCATTAAATATAACATATTAATGCGTTTTAATCCCGAATTAAACCAAACCTTAATATAAAATTCCCAAATTAAAAACTTAGACTTATAATAATTATTTAAGCTTAAACCTAATTTTTCATAATTTTATAAAGCTTAAAACTAGGCGTTTCAATTAACTTGTCAATTAGCGTTTCGTGAGGCGATTAAATCCCGATTAAATCCAAAACTCGTTATTTTGACCCCAAATTTTAAACACAGCATTTTTAATATTTATTCTACCCTTCCAAGTCGTGAGCCACCCCCGTGGACCTATGGATTCATTTTTTTGTTCTTAAATTTTCGAAATTGACACATATACGAACCACCCGAGCCATCTCCCAATTTACTCGAGCCATGCCCGAGCCACCTTGAGCCAAACCCGAGCCAACCCATCTAGGAACCCTAATGACCAAGCCTAGCCTAAAGAACCAGCCCCTAAGTCGCTCAAACTCACCTGACCAATAGACCCAATTCTGCATGTGTGTGTGTGTGTGAGCTTCCTTGCACTTCTAGGACTCCTAACCCAACTAGGACACTTCCAGCTGGTTAACCATTGACCCCTCTGGACCCTTACTGACCCTATACCAGTCCCATACCCGAGCCACCCCCAGCCCGAGCCCCTGAGCCACGCACTAAGCCCTGCATCAGCAACAAGGCTCGCTGTCTCCATCTCACGTAGGAGTCCCCTCTTGCATGGAACTCTCTGCCCAAGCCACCACCGAGTCCTATACACCCTAGCCATCCCTGGACCATGTCCAGACCTAGCCCAGACCAGCCCAGCCCAAAGAACCCACGCACGAAGCACTGAACCAGAACAAGTTGCGCACGTTCCCTTGCTGGTTTCAATCACGTTTCATGTTTCGCCCGTGCCACCTGCCAACCCAGCCGCTCCAGCCCCTGGCCCGACCCCTGCCCAACATCCTAGGACCATAAAGGACCAGCCTGGCTCGCGCCCAGGCCAGCTGCGAGCCCCCTTTTCCCAGCCATACAAAACCTGCGCGTGAATATGGGAGGAGTCCCACTTCGGGTGGACTCCTTCCCCAAGCCTAGAACTCGAACCCTAGCCGCCCTAGGACCCTACCTAGCCTTCGAACCTGACCCTGGACAAGCCCCCAACCAGACCCTGGCCAGACCCGTGCCCCATGCAAAGGAACCGAACCACTTGTGTTTTGCACTCACCATGAAACCTACGGCCCTCTTCTCCCCTTTTTTTTTTCTTTCACGGTTGTTCCAGCCTATTTCCTTCTATCAATTTATCATGTTTTAATCATAATCAATCATATTTTACCATGTATTGGCAGCGTGTCCGTTGGAATCAAAAACGATTTCAAAACAAGCGTAAAATCGTAAAAACGTCGAAAATACGTATCATATCGTTAAATAATCGAATACCTATTTTATTCAAGCATAAACAATTAAAACACACATATTATGATTTGTATGATGTTTTAAAAGGGTTTAAGAAACGTGCCTTTGCGTTTATAACGCTCGAATTTTCAATCGTCGGCGAGGAAGGACGAACGGGCAACGAAGAACACAAGCTTTCTTCTCCTTATTTTTTTTTTGAAAATTATCGTGTGTGCTAGGTTTGAATGATTCTCGGCTGATAGAGGTGTTTTTTTATGAGGTTTAAAGACCTAAAAACACTTATTTATAATTTAATTAAAATATTAAAGGGACTTTGGTTTTGGGCTTGCATGCTTAAGGTAATTGGGCCTATTTAAATTAATTAAATTGAGCCCAATAACACTTAATTAATTTAATAATAAAAGTTTATAAAAATTAGTTTCCATAAAATAATATTTTTGATCTTTTAAAACTCCTTGTTTGACAAAAATCGGCTGCCCGGGAAAAATCGAGCTCGACTCGTAAAATAATTCGAACTCCAACATTTTTAGGAAAATTAAATCATTTTTAATCATATTAGGAAGCTTTGCCACTATTTAAATAAAAATACATATTCTTGTCTTAGTCGTTCCCGGTCTCCTTTTCCCTGCCTATTATCGAATATTCGGGTAAAATCCTTAATTTCATGAAAACATGTCACATAATCATTTAATCATGTAAATCATACATTTAATTATATTATAAATATCATGCTAGTATTTAAAATCAATTAAATAAAACAATTAAGTAATTAAAATAATTTTGCATGCATGTGGTTTACGTAGGTTGGTTTTTCGGACGTTACAGTAATAGCTACAAAAAAATGAAAAGGAAGCTTCCGATTTGAAGATTTTTCTTGACATTAAGTTTCGTTTGAAAGACTTGGGAGAGTTGAAATACTTCTTGGGGATAGAAGTGGCTCACTCAAAGCATGGTATATCAATTTGTCAAAGACATTATGCTTTCAGAGTGCTTACCGAAGCAGGGTTGCGAGGTCGTAAGCCTCGTAGCACCCCAACGGATGCTAATATCAAACTTACTCAAGAGGATGGAGATTTATGTTCGGATCCTTCTTGGCATCGAAGGTTGATTGGACAATTGTTTTACCTCACAATTACACGGCCTGACTTGTCATACGCGGTTAATAGATTGAGTCAATATGTTTCGAGTCCACGAGTTCCTCACATGGAGGCAGCGTTCAATGTGCTCAAATATATCAAATGGACAGCAGGTCGAGGATTGCATTACAAGTCCACAGCAAATCTTAAACTCTGATATTATTTCTCTGCTTAAAGACCTTGGGATCACCTGTGATGGACCAGCAGTTTTGTTTTGTGATAGTCAAGCTGTGATACCCATCGCCTCTAATTCTGTGTTTCATGAGCACGCAAAGCATATAGACATTGATTGTTACATTGTACGAGAGAAAGTCCAGGCAGGAATTGTGAAATTGATGCATGTTTCGTCGACCTTGCATGGCAGGTTTATTTACTAAGCCTCTGTTGCCGTCTCAGTTCCAAATGCTTTTGTCCAAGATGGGACTGCACAATATCCATTCTTCATCTTGAGGAGTGTTAAATATAATAGAAGGAGTTGCCTACGTGTATTGACATTAGTTAGCCTAGACAGCGTGTAGTTAGCTTGTTTGGCATAGCTTACTTGGTGCTAGTATAAGGACGCCGTCTTCTTCATTTGTATTTTAGATTTCATTTTTCTGAAATTACAGAGCTTGATTTCTCCTTCAATGTCGAATCCTCTTTGCTAATAATTCTCTATTGTTTAGTTTTGCTGCGTTGATTGGATTGTGAGTGACATTTATTTTTTCCTTGTTATCACAATACGTCATCGGATCATCCAACATTGCTTTCAAGTTCTTCCGATAGTCTTTCTGACTAGGTATCATCCTCGTGCAGTAGCGCCAAATTCAAATTTGTGACCACTCCTTTGCAACAACTGATTGTCTATCGCTACTCTAAGTTGTCTTATACATATGTTCAATACTACAGTTGCCTAAAGCTGCTCGTCTGACAAATACAATTCCGTCCAAGCCTGCATCTATTTAAATTTTTTATGTTTCTTTCATGATGTTTTTATAAAGAAATTTTTTCCTTGGAGTGCATTTAAGATATCTAAGGATTCTATGCATGACATCTTGCTCAGTGTAGTTGCCATTTCAGCAAGTTCGGGAAGGTATTCTTGTATGCTGCTAACCACATTATCTGAGAGTTACCTATTCATTATTTTGACCTAATTCATTTGTAGTCATCTCATTTACGATCTACACGCAGTTGGTCCCATGAAAATATAAAGTATGATATGTGAAAAATTAGTTTCAAGTTATTTACTTTGTTTCTATGCGCTCAACATCCTAATATTGTACTTGTACTCGTTTTCTGTGTAGTATATAATCTTCAGACGTGGGATTGGCGTTGATAAGACCACTGATTTTTTTTTTATGGAGAAAGTGGATGTGATCATTGCACGTTTCTGGTCGTGGATTTTGAGGAAAACGAGGTAATTGACTTATTGATAGTAGCATTATTAGGGCATTGATACAAGTACATGTAAAAGGCAGGTTATCTGTTTAGGGCTCTATTTGGCACTTTTGTCTTCCCTTTTGCTTACAAAGTATATTTGCTTCATCCTACAATGTTTATATACACTGAACTTTTGGTAATCATTATCTTGTAATATAGGTTAGAGAAGGTATTGCGGAAGAGATCAATCTCACGCCATATAAAGGATCCAAAAAAGGATGACGGAGTTACTTCTGGGACTGGAAATGAATTAGAAGTTGAACGCATTCGTCTCGAGAACATGGAAATCAGGTTTGAAATTTTGTGGTTTTATTCATAGTTCTTGTGGTCTTTTACATTTTTTCTCTTATCCTTCAGTTATTTTCTCTGTACTCTCATCTAACTAATAAAATCTTTTTCTTTAATGCTATTCATTCAATAGAACGAAACTCAATAATGGAAATGGTCATACGTGTTTAAGTTCTAAAATCGGGTATGAATTTGTATTCCATTCTAATAATGTTTTTTTTGTGTCCTCGTGCCTTCCTTACAAGTATCAAGGCTTCCCTGTTTTTTTCTCTTGAGGGACTTAGGCTCCCTTTTTTCCTCGAGGGACTATTTTTACGCCCTGAGTTGTTTTTCCCCCCCACAAGTAACATCACCTTCACCTTATATTTAGAAACATATTTTTTCTTCAATTTTCCATGTCCATTTCATAGGTTAACTCACCTTTTTAAGACAAAAATAATTGCTCAACCTTGTTTTCCATTCTCTGCATTTCTCCACCGTCCTAATGCAATTTTCAGTATACAATGTCAATAGTTTCCAACCAAATCAACGTTGGAAAATTAGTATATGAACACCATCTTTTAAAATATATTCTCTCGAATTTTTTAATAATTTTGAGATGGGAAAATACGAGCTGATAACAGAAAATATCTTAATATTCATTTGCTTTTCCATATTTAGAATATTCATGAACATAGAGTTGAATAACGTAAAACTGTCAATTGCAGCATGTTATATAATTTATATTATTTGTATATTGATAAGATTATCTTGTTAATTGTTTTTGTTGTATGGTTCAGTTTTCGGAATTTTCTAAGCAAAATTACAATTCAAGAACCCACTTTTGATAGGATCATTGTTGTCTACAGGTAATAGCTGATATCTTGTTAACGCATACGATTGACGTTTCTTTTGCAACTTTTCCTTATAATTTTCGTGTTCACATATATAGTTGGTTTTGATTTAATGTTTCCATTATATTATTTTTATGTTTCAAAAACTCTGAAAAGCCTTGTCAGCAATCACCGTTATGAAAGTTCTCTAGATGAGTGCATCAGTTTATAAGATCATCACCTGAAACTTATGAAAAACCAATTTGACGTGTTTCGTCTTGATGTTTTTCACTGGGTTTTACCCAATGTAGTGGACTTACCTACTGCTTACACTAATCTGAGGATCTTGGGTTTGTATGAACAACAATTGTTTATCCTTTGTTATAAGTTAGGATGAAGGTTAATAGAAAATAGTTGTTGTGTAGGAGAGCTACTTCTTTGACAAAGCCAGAACGAGGCATATTTGTGAAGCATTTCAAAAACATCCCTATGGCTGATATGGAAATCGTTCTTGTGAGCTATATTTTATCCTTGTACTTAGCTCATTTCCATTTTGTACTATTGTGTCTTCTACCATCATTTGAATTGCAAATGCGCTAGTCAATTTCAAACTTCTGTTCTCCTTTGACAGCCAGAGAAAAAAAATCCAAGTTTAACCCCAATGGACTGGGTTAAATTTATTGTATCGGCTGTGGTTGGACTGGTTAGATACCTCGTGGCATTAATAATCGTTAGTTGAATTATCCTAACAATGTTAATGTTTTTTATATGCATGTTTCATGGACTCTTCCAGGTTGCTGTAGCTGGTTCTATTGAAATGCCCAAAGCTGACCTCTGGGTCATTTTTGCTATCCTTTCCACGGTGATTGGTTATTGTGCAAAGATATACTTCACGTATGTCTTCCTTTCATTAGATTTGGCTACTTTTCCATGTATATTATTCAGTTGAAAATACTAAAAATCTGCAATCAGGGCTGCAAAAAAAATTGTTTACTGTCGTCAATCCCTTCAAGCGGAACAATATGTTATTTGTAAACCATGAATATAAATATCCACCATGGGTATCCCTTAATGGCCATTTCTGGAACTTCAGGTCAAAATAGGTTCTCCATGTCCAGTGGAATTTTATGGATGCCATTTCGAGATGACTTCTTGCTTGCTAGTACTTGCCCATGTTGCGAACTGAACCACACGCTACTCTAAAACATGACTGAGAATTAGAAAGGGCCAACCATTTCAGTATCATGAGGCAGCTTAAAATGATCTTAAATTCTCAATACATCATCCTTTTCGCCACGACATGACTTGTCTGATTATTTGACATTTCTATGATTACATCAATATTTATTGCTCTCCGTTGCTTTTTTATTGTTAATTCTAAGTTTCTAACTAATGTTTGTTTAACCACCTTTAGGTTTCAGCAGAATATGGCTACATATCAGAACCTAATCACACAGTCGATGTATGACAAACAACTGGATAGTGGAAAGGGCACTCTTCTCCATTTGTGCGATGATGTTATTCAACAAGAAGTAAGTTGTAAGAATGTCTTTCTTAAAAAAAATTGATAGCCATCTTATAATTGGATAATTTTTTCTTTTTTTCCCAAAAAAGAACAATCCGACTATAATGTTTTGGTGGACTTGTTCCACAGATTAAACAACTTTGCAAACTCCATGTATGCTGTACAACTCCCGGGATTAATATTAGCGTGCATTCATCGTCAAGTAATTATCACAAACAAGTGTCTGTCAACATCATATTGTTTTTTCACTCTGTTATTGTGAGACTAGCAAGGCTTTAAGAAATTTATTTACTCTTCCAATGGACATGTACAGACTTACTTGGAAGGATATAGGAAGTCTCGGTTTGTACAGGCGGCTCATTTGGGTTTATATATATTTGTTTTCCATATTCGTTTGTGAGTTTCGAATATGCAAAAATCCGAGTTTCTTCATGTCATATGCTGCTGTTTAGATGCTTCCTGCTTGTAAACTCCATGTTGCAAATGTGCAGGTAAAGGAGGTCATTATTTCATTCTTCATACTAATGGAGCAAGGAAAGGCTACTTTAGAGGTGTGCAGAGCTGTTCGTATGGACATCATGATGTTTATGTGCCTGTTTGATTTCGAGTTTGAAATGCTTAGAACTACAAGTACTGACATGTCATTTTTATTACACAAAAAAGGATCTTGACCGGCAATGTGAGGAGCTGATACAAGATGAATTTGGTGAAGAATGTAATTTTGATGTTGATGATGCGGTCCACAAATTGGAGAAATTAGGCATTGTTTGTCAGGTGAGATTCTTTTCCATCTGTTTTGTGGGGGAGTCTAGGGGACCCTGGATACGAATGTAGGGTTGAAATTAAATTTTAAAAATAACACAAAAAAGGCTTCGAGCTGTGTCTCCTATGTTGCGGATGTGACCGTTTTGCCCAGGCATCGCTTGGCAACTATTCTCGCGCACAGCCACTGTGTGCCACTACACAAACCATTTATTTAACTGCTGTTTGAAATAGCGTCATTTTTCGGGGGCTTGGCTCAAGGGATAGAATCGTGCATAAGACATGTTGGAGGGCTTGATATACTGATTGATTTTGATTGTGATCAAGTTTTATGTTTTTTCATTTAACTTGACCATAATTTTGTAACCAGCGTTGAAAACTTCATGAGGTAAAAATAGTCATTAGAGTTTTGTGAGTTCAGAAAGAAAAGTACGGATGCTGAATTCTGGAGGAAGGGAGAAAATGAAAAAATCGAATGGACCGGACCCTTTCGAATTGAAAATGACACATGCAATGGCAGATGTCACTTGTACAGTGAGTGGCAGTGGCTGTAGATGGGGAAAGGAGAAAATTAGAGAGAGGTTAAGGGGTTGATAATTCAAAAGGTTGATTTTTTAAGTTTAATTTTGAATCTGGTATTGTAGCCAGCCAGGTTCCAAATATATAAAAATAAAAGGAAGAAAGATACAGAAAATGAATAATAAGAGAGAGGGTGGGAGTTGCAGAGACTCGTTGATTTTTTTTATAATTTAGTATCTACATGTTCTGTGAGATGAAACTCTAATCTGTTCAATAACTCTTCCCTGATGATGGCTTCCTCAGGGTTTAACCACAGTTTTGAGTAAAGCAATTTTTTACGCCTTCCTTGCTTGATTTTTTAGGGTGGTTTTGGCATGATATCAGGTGTTGCAGATATGAAAAGTTCAAGTCAGTCTTGCTTATTTTGACATAATAACGGAAGTGATTTTGTGTATTTTAGGATACAATTGGAAGGTATTACTGTGTTGGCCTAAAGCGTGCCAATGAAATTATCGGTACTACGACTGAAGAACTTGTGCTGAAAGCTAAACAGGGTTCTGGTAATACGTGATCCTTCATTGGATTGTTTTCTGCCCAACCACCCTTGGATGTGAGGGGATTTGTGTATATTCTTTTCCTTTGTTCGTTAATCATGTTTCGATTTGAGGATATGATGAGTTTGTTTTATATTAGTTTAAATTATCTTTGTAAATCTAAGTAGAAGTTTTGTTCCATTCATATAATAAGGGTGTATCCGGAGTATGGGTGTCAAAAAAGACCCAACCCGCCAAAAAAATAAGTTTTGGATGGGAGGTATTTGGGTCTATTCGGGTCAGGTTGGGTTGGGTTGGGTTGATCCGAAACTTAATTTAAAATATATATATATATAATTAATAAATATTGTCTATATTTTTATATATTGTATTTTGAAAAAAAAATTATTATATATTTATATCATAAATTTTCATCATTTAATATTTATTTTGTATGTTTTTTATTTTTGCATTTTTTAAAATTAAATTTTTAAATTTAAATCATATATAAGAGAAGTTTTGTTATTATGTTTAAATAAAAAATTAATTTTTGTTGTCAAAAAGTAAAAATTTACGAAAAAAAGTAAAAATCTCAAACTCTCAAAATTATCACACTACACACTTTATAATATTTTTCTCTCAACTCAATTGTGATTTTCTTCACAAATGAGAGATCTATTTATAGAAAATTTTTACAAATAATCCAAAAATAAAATACATCATTACCTACATCATCACACACTAATTTTCAATATTCAACACCTAATTTTACCTAATTTTCAACATTCAACATTCACATTTTCAACACAAATATTTAACACATTTTTAAATAATTTTTCAACACTCCCCCTTGTGATGATGATCATAATGATTGTATACATTACGTGTTTTTATACTGCCTCGTTAAAAACCTTACTAGGAAAAACCCATTGGGATAAAAACCATAGTAAGGGAAAAAGAGTGCAGTCACGTAAACTCCCCCTCATGTTGACACGAACAATTCTTCACAAATTTCGTAGATTGCGCATCCCAATATTATATATGTGCTTTCTGAATATTGTCGTAGGAAGTGCCTTTGTGAAGAGATCTGATGAGTTTTCACTTGATTGAATGTGACGAACATCAATACATTTATTCTTCTCAAGCTCCTTGGTGAATGCGAAGAACTTAGGAGGAATATGTTTAGTTCTGTCGCTTTTTATGTATCCTTCTTTCATTTGAGCAACACATGCAGCATTATCTTCATATAGTATCACAGGCTTCTCGTCGAATGATAATCCGCATGAGATTTGGATATGTTGAGTCATTGATTTTAACCACACACATTCACGGCTTGCTTCATGTAGTGCAATAATCTCGGCATGATTTGATGAAGTTGTTACAAGTGTTTGTTTCTGTGAACGCCAAGAAATTGCAGTGCCTCCACGAGTAAATACATATCCAGTTTGAGAACGTGCTTTGTGTGGATCAGATAAGTATCCAGCATCGGCATAACCAATTATACTTGGATTAGCATCTTTTGAATACAAAAGTCCCAAGTCTGTCGTTCCTCGTAGATAACGGAATATATGTTTAATTCCGTTCCAATGTCTCTTTGTTGGATATGTGCTAAATCTTGCCAATAAATTTACGGCAAAAGATATATCAGGCCTTGTACAATTTGTAAGATACATAAGGGCACCGATAGCACTTAGATATGGTACTTCTGGACCAAGAATATCTTCATCATCTTCACATGGACGGAATGGATCCTTTTCTATGTTTAATGATCTAACAACCATTGGAGTACTTAAAGGATTTGATTTGTCCATATTAAAACGTTTAAGGATCTTTTCTGTATAATTTGTCTGGTGAACAAATATTCCACATTCTTTTTGTTCAATTTGTAAACCCAGACAATACTTGGTTTTTCCAAGATCCTTCATTTCAAATTCTTCTTTCAAGTATGACACAACTTCTTGAATTTCCTTATTTGTTCCAATGATGTTTAAATCATCAACATATACAGCAATAATTACGCATCCGGATGTTGTTTTCTTAATGAAAACACAAGGGCATATTGAATTATTTACATATCCCTTTTTCATCAAGTGATCACTTAGCCTATTATACCACATTCTGCCGGATTGCTTCAACCCATATAATGATCTTAGTAATTTCACAGAATAACATTCTCTGGGTTTTGAACTTTGTGCTTCAGGCATCTTAAATCCTTCAGGGATTTTCATATATATATTACTATCAAGTGATCCATATAAGTAGGCTGTAACAACATCCATAAGACGCATTTCTAAATTTTCAGATACTGCCAAGCTAATCAAATACCGAAACGTAATTGCATCCATCACAGGAGAATACGTTTCTTCATAATCAATTCCAGGCCTTTGAGAAAAACCTTGTGCAACAAGTCGAGCTTTATATCTTACTATTTCATTTTTCTCATTTCGCTTTCGAATAAAAACCCATTTGTATCCAACAGGTTTTACACCTTCAGGTGTAAGGACTATAGGTCCAAAAACATTACGTTTATTTAGCGAATCCAATTCAACCTGGATGGCATCTTTCCATTTTATCCAATCCTGCCGATTTTTACATTCACCAAAAGATTTTGGTTCATGATCTTCATTATCATTTATGATGTCGATTGCCACATTATAAGAAAATATATCATCAATTTCTTCTATATCTTTTCGGTTCCATATTTTTCCAGTATTAATATAATTGATAGAGATTTCATGATTCTCGTCAGTTTGTGGTTCTGACAAAACATTTTCATCATCATGTGTTTCTTCAGGAACATCATTCTCTATTTTGTGATCATTATGTGTTTCTTCAGGAACATCATTCTCTATTTTGTGATCATTGTGTTTCTCTATGAATTTTCTTTTTCGAGGATTTTTATCCTTGGAACCAACTGGCCTTCCACGCTTCAGGCGTTTAATGACATCATGACTATCTTCAATTTGTTTCTTCGGAATTTCAATTCGAGCAGGGGCATTTGCAGCATGTATATATGATTTAGTTACCCCTTTTGTGTCTGCAAATGCATCTGGTATTTGATTTGCTATTCTTTGCAAGTGCACAATTTGCTGTACATCTTTTTCACATTGTTTTGTTCTTGGATCCAGATGTAACAATGATGATACATACCATGTAATTTCTTTTTCGGTATGTTTCTGTTCTCCCCCTAACATTGGGAAGATTTCCTCATTAAAATGACAATCAGCAAAACGTGCTGTGAACACGTCGCCTGTCTGTGGTTCAAGATATCGAATGATCGATGGACTATCATAACCAATATAAATTCCAATCTTTCTTTGAGGTCCCATTTTCTTTCGTTGAGGTGGTGCAATAGGCACATACACCATACATCCAAAAATTCTCAGATGAGAAATGTCTGGTTCTTTACCAAATGCAAGCTGCAATGGGGAGTATTTATGATATGCACTTGGTCTGATGCGAATTAATGAAGCAGCATGTAAAATTGCATGTCCCCATATAGAAATAGGGAGCTTTGTTTTCATAATCATTGGTCTAGCAATCATTTGCAGACGTTTAATCAATGATTCAGCCAATCCATTTTGAGTATGTACATGAGCAACAGGATGCTCAACAATGATTCCCATAGACATACAATAATCATTGAAAGTCTGGGAAGTAAATTCACCAGCATTATCAAGTCTAATTTTCTTGATTGTATAATCGGGAAATTGATTCCTCAATTTTATTATTTGAGCAAGTAATCTTGCAAATGCAACATTTCGAGTTGACAATAAACATACATGTGACCATCTGCTGGAGGCATCAATCAATACCATAAAGTATCTGAATGGTCCACATGGTGGATGGATTGGTCCACAAATATCACCCTGAATACGTTCAAGAAACATTGGTGATTCAGTTTGGATTTTGGCTGGTGATGGTCTTATAATAAGTTTTCCAAGAGAACATGCTTTACATTGAAACTTATTATTCTGAAAGATCTTCTGGTCTTTCAATGGATGACCATGTGTATTTTCTATAATTCTTCGCATCATTGTTGAACCAGGATGTCCTAATCGATCATGCCAATTGGTTAATATTGAAGAATTATCAATTACCATGTTTGATTCAATGGGACGTATATGTGTATAATGCAATCCAGTTGGGAGCATTGGTAGTTTTTCAATCACATATTTCTTTCCTGATTTATATGTGGTAAGACACATATATTTCTCATTCCCTTCATTCATTGTTTGAGTATCATACCCATGGGAATATATATCATTAAAACTCAACAAATTTCTTTTCGATTGTGGTGAATATAAAGCATCATTGATCAAAAATTTTGTACCATTAGGTAACAAAAATTGTGCTTTACCACATCCTTTAATCAAGTCTACAGGACCTGATATTGTATTCACCGTTGTTTTTGTTGGTTTTAGTTCCAAAAAATATCTTTTATCTCGGAGGATAGTGTGCGTTGTACCACTATCGGGTATGCAAACTTCAGCTTTGCTCATAGCATTTTCCATATTTGAACTTCAAAAAATATGCCATGAAAAAAAATTAATTACAATACATATGTAAATATAACACATATCATAATTGTACAATAAAATATTATCATATAAATACATGAAAAATAAATTATTGTACATTTATATTCTACCACTATATTGTTCATTTTCAGAGAAATCATTGAGAAAATCTGCAGCATCAATATTGTTCATTTCTATCCCATCAACATTGTAATGCCCCGAAAATTTAAAGGTCCACGCGAACCACATGCATTTGAGTTATTAAATTCGGTTGTATTTTAATTGATTGTTTTAATTGCATTATTTAATTATATTGTGCATATTTGTATGTTTAAAATATACTTTCTACATGGTTGCATTAAAATGTAATTTTAAAAAAAAGGTTATTCGAGTTGCGATCGAGGAACGGAGATCGAGGGCTGAAAAATAGAAAATAATTTGAAGAAAAACCGATGAAGCTTCAAGGGTTCCAAGCCAAGGTCCCGTCGTCACCGTTCTTGGATTCGTCAACGTATATTCGTGCGTAAATTACGCAAAGGCACGCCTATTCTTTTCTTCAAAACATCATCACATCATATTATATTTTTGTGCATGAAAAGTTTGGAAAAACATGGAAAACTTTGAATTATTTTCGAATTTGTATATATATGGGTTCTATAATTGAGTTTTTGATCACCAAAAACATGTTTATGTATTGTAAAAGGGGCTGCCATGATTAGGGGATGTTTAAGGGTGTGTTTACACATGTTTAAGGGTCTAGAACACACACACAAGCACAGCAAAAAAACGAAACAACAAGCTGGAACCACCGAGGAAAAAATTACAGTAAGGGGGCCGAAGGTGTTGTGATGCAAGGGGGTTGAGAGCTTTGCATGGGGCTTGGGGGCTTGGACCAGGACCGAGCTAGGACCATGGGTGAGGCAGGAGCAGGGTCCAAGCCATTCTAGGACGCGAGCATAGTTGGCTGGGAGGAGTCCTATACATCGAGGACTCCTACCCGAGAAAGGAATCAGTGTGCGCAGGGTTCAGCGCTTGAGTAGGGCTAAGGGGCTCGGCCTGGGGGTCTGGGACTGGTCTAGGGTCAGTAAGGGTCGAGAGGGGTCAATGGTTAAGGGCTGGTAGAGTCCTAAGGCAGGTAGGAGTCCTAGTACAATTAGAACTCAAGACACACACAGCATACAGATTTTTGGGTCACTTTCCAGGGAGTTTTTGAGCGGGTTAGGGTCATGTTTTTAGGCTGGTCTTGCACAGTATGGTCCCTAGGTGAGTTGGCTAGGTTTTGGTTCAAAGTGGCTCGGGCGTGGCTCGGGGAAATTGGGAGATGGCTCGGTGTGTTCGTCGAAGAGTCAAAAACGAAAATTAAAGAACTAAAATTGAATCCAAGGGTCCACGGGTGTGGCTCATGACTTGGAAGGGTAGAATAAATTCTAAAAATGTTATGTTAAAAATTTGGGATCAAAATAATGAGTTTTGGAATTTTCCGGGATTTAATCGCCGCACGAAACGCTAATTAACGAGTTAATTGAAACGCCTAGTTTTAAGCTTTATAAAATTATGAAAAATTATATTTAAACTTAAATAATTATTAGAAGTCTAAGTTTTAAGTTTTGGAATTTTATATTAAGTTTTGGGGTAATTCGAGATTAAAACGCATTAATACGTTATATTTAAAGATTAATTTAAAAGTCATAGATTTAAGCTAAATAAAAATATGAGAAAATTCATGTAGGCTTAAATAATTATTTGGGACATGTTAGAGTCAATGAAATTAAGAAAATGTCAAAAACGGGAAATTTTACGTCCAGGGGTAAAACGGTCTTTTTACACCTAGAAATTAGTAAACGTCATGGCAGTGCCCTGAATGCTGTTTTATGTGCTAATATGATTACTTTCTATGGTTATGGATGTTTATGGAATTTTAAATGTTAAAATGATATTTTAAACGTTTATGGGATTTTATAAGTTAAAATGATATTTTAAATGTTTAGGGAATTTTATATGTTTATGATTTAATATGTCAAAATGTTGTTTTAAATATTTTGAGGTTAAAATGATTATTTTTAAATGTTTATGAAATGTTCATGATTAAATTATGATTTTTTAATGTCTATAGGATTTTTTTGATTTAAGGTTGACATTTAAAAGACATGTTGCATGCTTGGTTTCAAAAATAAAAATGATATGTTATGGATGATTTTTATAAGTGATGAAAATGTAAAATGTTGAAAGAGGTGAAGTGATTATGACTAATTCGTTAATAATGGCGATGTCGTGAGGGTGATGGTCCCAGTGGGAGCCCGACGATCGGGTTTCCATTATTGCGAATATGAGGTTATGAGGTTTGAGGAAGAATGGGAATATCGTGAGGGGAGAAGGCCCTAGAGGGAGCCCATTTATGGGAGAAAGCCCAGAGGGAGCCCCGACGATCGTATTTCTATTCGATCATGTTAGGCCAAGGCTCAGTTGACTGGTGAGAGCGTCGCTGATGTCCCCGCCGCCCAGTACTGTGGTTATATGTAGATGGATCCATCGATCATGTCATGTGAGGAAAGGCACAATTAACGATCTGAATTCAACAAAGGAAAAGGAAAAAAAAAGTTTATGATCATGAAAAGGTTTTATGTCATGTCATGTCATGTTGAGGAAAAGGAAAAAGTTAAGGTTTATGTTATGCATATCAAGAAAATGTTTAAGAAAATGTTCATGTTTAAAGTTTATGCATCTTCATGAAAACGATATTTTAAGTACAAGTATTTTTCACTGTTGCATGTGGTTTTATATGTATTATTTGTTATAAAGATTATGGTGTGTTGAGTCTTTAGACTCACTAGGTGTGATGGATGCAGGTTATCATGATAATGCTAATGTAGGCCTTGATGGTTGATCCGATTGGACTGAAGGTGCACATGACCCGAGGACCGACGCTAGTTTCCGCATATATGTTATGATTTATGTTAAAAGATTTTATGACTTTTATCATGATTATGAGTGCTTTTTGAGAGGTTATAATGTGGGCTATACTTTTCAAATGTTATTTTTAGATTTAGAGTAGAAAAATGTTAGTTGGTTGTTTATTTTAAAATTATGTCAAAAATATTTTATGAAATTTTATGGTTCGGCCGAATGCTATGTAAGGTTAAAAAAAAAAAATTCCAGTACTCTTAAGCGATAAAAAGGGCAAACTTTTCAGTTGGTATCACAGCAATGGTTCTGTACAGGGTTGTGCCACCATCAGTGCCGGAAAGATCAGTCGTCAAGCCTCAAACTTGTAAGTTTACATGCTTTATATGACTTATATGTTGTTACCTGTATGACTACATGAATTATATGTTTACGTCACGTGTTTAATAGTTTCATGATAATATTTGATTTATATACTTTGAAATTTTTATACGCGATATGAAATAAGAAATTATTTGACTTTAACGCATGTTGGTTTTGTGTTGGAATTGGACGATGTTGACTTTTGGGTTTTAGTATTGACGTTTTACTTTTGGGCTATAAGTTAATCGTGAATGTTATGAACGCTTTTGGGACACGTAGATTTTTTCAAGAAAATATTTATGATTCATGGTTATTAGTTGAACTAATTTTTGGAAATTAGACATAAGGAATAATTATTCGAGGATTTGCAATGACTTGGGAGTAAGAAAATTTATAAATTGGGATTTTAAGTTTTGATGAAAGGTAAGATTGATTATGAGAATTGATTTTTGGGTAAATAAGTTTAAAATTATCGAAATTATGTTATGGGAAACTCTTAGTAGGAAATTAAGAATGCCAAGAACTTATGGGTTGATCGTAGGATTTTCGAAATTAAGAACCAATTATGATGATTTTTGAGGAAATTAAGAATTTATTTTGCAAATATTAAGGAATTTGGGGACTAGTTTAGCAATAAGTGCGAAGTGAATATGTTATATGGTAAGAATTTTCGATGATTTAGACTTTTAAGAATATTTGGAACCTTGGGATATCTTAGTTATAATGTTATAAGGAATATTAATCAAGGGATTTTAAGGATGAAACAATAGTAGGCTTGAAAAATCTAAGCATTAGCGGATGCATTTGGGATTTTAAGATTGAAATTTGATAGGTCGATGAACATTTTGGGAATAAAATAAGAAAAATAAAATACGATAAGTATGGGAAGCCATCTTTTAATATTGAGAATTGTAAAAAAAATTGAAATTCGAGGTTATAATAGTAATATCACTAAGTCATTATTAGTCTTTTTAAGTTGCGATTTGAAAATAAGGATTTAGAAGGAAAATTTAATTAAGATCAAGGAGACGTAAGGACCTTCTAGAATTTAAGTTTTATCAGAGTAGCGCAGCGGAAGCGTGGATTTTTGGGATACTAGAACTAAGTCTAAACTTTGAGTTATTAAAGATAAGCGAATTTCGAGGACGAAATTCAATTTAAGGGGAGAAGATTGTAATGCCCCGAAAATTTAAAGGTCCACGCGAATCACATGCATTTGAGTTATTAAATTCGGTTGTATTTTAATTAATTGTTTTAATTGCATTATTTAATTATATTGTGCATATTTGTATGTTTAAAATATACTTTCTACATGGTTGCATTAAAATGTAATTTAAAAAAAAAGGTTATTCGAGTTGCGATCGAGGAACGGAGACCGAGGGCTGAAAAATAAAAAATAATTTGAAGAAAAACCGATGAAACTTCAAGGGTTCCAAGCCAAGGTCCCGTCGTCACCGTTCTTGGATTCGTCAACGTATATTCGTGCGTAAATTACACAAAGGCACGCCTATTCTTTCCTTCAAAACATCATCACATCATATTATATTTTTGTGCATGAAAAGTTTGGAAAAACATGGAAAACTTTGAATTATTTTCGAATTTGTATATATATGGGTTCTATAATTGAGTTTTTGATCACCAAAAACATGTTTATGTATTGTAAAAGGGGCTGCCATGATTAGGGGATGTTTAAGGGTGTGTTTACACATGTTTAAGGGTCTAGAACACACACACAAACACAGCAAAAAACCGAAACAACAAGCTGGAACCACCGAGGAAAAAATTACAGTAAGGGGGCCGAAGGTGTTGTGATGCAAGGGGGTTGAGAGCTTTGCATGGGGCTTGGGGGCTTGGACCAGGACCGAGCTAGGACCATGGGTGAGGCAGGAGCAGGGTCCAAGCCATTCTAGGACGCGAGCATAGTTGGCTGGGAGGAGTCCTATCCATCGAGGACTCCTACCCGAGAAAGGAATCAGTGTGCGCAGGGTTCAGCGCTTGAGTAGGGCTAAGGGGCTCGGCCTGGGGGTCTGGGACTGGTCTAGGGTCAGTAAGGGTCGAGAGGGGTCAATGGTTAAGGGCTGGTAGAGTCCTAAGGCAGGTAGGAGTCCTAGTACAATTAGAACTCAAGACACACACAGCATACAGATTTTTGGGTCACTTTCCAGGGAGTTTTTGAGCGGGTTAGGGTCATGTTTTTAGGCTGGTCTTGCACAGTATGGTCCCTAGGTGAGTTGGCTAGGTTTTGGTTCAAAGTGGCTCGGGCGTGGCTCGGGTAAATTGGGAGATGNGGAATAAAATTATGAAAAATTATATTTAAACTTAAATAATTATTAGAAGTCTAAGTTTTATGTTTTGGAATTTTATATTAAGTTTTGGGGTAATTCGAGATTAAAACGCATTAATACGTTATATTTAAAGATTAATTTAAAAGTCATAGATTTAAGCTAAATAAAAATATGAGAAAATTCATGTAGGCTTAAATAATTATTTGGGACATGTTAGAGTCAATGAAATTAAGAAAATGTCAAAAACG